>NC_056729.1:309685068-309690068 GCF_019279795.1 Protopterus annectens
GTACATGGTGTTGTGTGGGTTTGCCAGAGGTCTAGGCTGGGCCGTACAGTTGACATTTGTTTGTGATTAGTGGGGTGTTCTATGAATGGGCCATGCAGAGTTGGTGTATGTGTGTCTGGAGATGACCTGGCTCTGATGGTGATGTGTGTGTGTGTGTGTGTGTGTGTGTGTGTGTGTGTGTGTGTGTGTGTGTGTGTGTGTGTGTGTGTGTGTGTGCACACAGTCATGCCATGTAGCTGCCCTACACAGGAGTACGTTGGACAGCTGTGGACTGCACATGGCCGGGTGTACAGTTCATCATCTCTGGCCACAGACATGGGAACTGGTCCTGCCAGGGGTCTCACTGGCACCACAAGGCCCAAGGCCAGCTGCAGTACTGCTTCCCGATGGTGACTGCTGACTGCTGGATCCATGTCTCTGACAGAACCGGCCAGGACCACATGGCCATGGCCTGCTCCATTATGGTGTGGACAGCACCCCCACTTATGTAGTGCTGGTGGTACTGCCACTACGGGAGTGTGAAGGTGCATCGCCCTGTATATTCTCAGCTGATGTTGGTGCTGACCTACATCCACATGGCCGATGCCCATCTCCCACCACACGCTCTAGCACACTGTCTGCTCTGTGTTTCATGGTAAATGCAATGCTGTGGAAATGTTTTTGTACCCTTCTCTGGGCTGATACCTTTAAAAATGAGATCCCTTTGCTGTTTCTTAAGCTCTATGCAAACCATGGCTCTTGCTGTAGTAGGCAACTGAGTAAATGTCAGGAAAATCCTGGTAGGGCAGCTGACCATTATTTGCTGTTAATCAAAGAGTCTCTGTAATTGATGGCAGGTGTGTACCCAAGAAGACATAATGCTATTATTATATCAAAAGCTGCTTCATCACAGTATTAGCTTCAGCCTGTGCATACTTCTGCATCTAGCTTCTTGTACATGTTTCATTTATTATAATTGTTCCCCAAACAGATGTGTTTGTTTTACAATTGAATTGTACAGGTTATAGCTCAAATGAAAGGTTTTAAGAGTTCGGCAATGTTTTATTGTGCTCTCATTTTTGTATATCACAAATACCTGGCATTTCAACAGGTGTGTGCACACCATGTGTATGCACTGTAGAACACTAGTTTATAAAATATGTCCCTAGTACTGGGCCTTTGTCCCCCCATTTTGTCAGTCTCTGTCTAGATTTCTTGCAATAACAGATTCTGAGGTATGCTATAGATATGTTACATTTCCTGCAAATTGGCCCATGTGATGACCACTGTGATGCAATGCAGTTAACCCCACCGTAAGTGAACATGCAGATATCACAATATGGCTGAGAGTAACAGTTGTGTGCATGGTAAAATGCATGACCTTAACATGCCTGGGGTACTGGTGAGCCACAATAGGACAATCCCATACTCACCGGCTTCAGGCTGCTGTCCCACATCCAGACCAGAAGTACCTATTTAGTTGTAGAGGAGAGGTATTGTCAGCAGACTCACATTTGGCATTGGTACAAGATGAATTCTACTTTTCTGCACATGTACAGTACAAGTTCTGATAGTACACAATTTGCTGTCCTTCACCATAGATGTGCACTTGTGTGCATTACTAAACCCCACACACAAATGCAGTTTGACCTCACATATGCATCTAGATACTATACAGAAGCCAGTATGACTGCTGATTGATTCACTTGATGTGCACTGTGGCCTTACCTGGATGCTCCTCGCCTGTTTCCTGGGTGCCACCCACCTCCATGATCTGTGTTTCTTGTGTTGGTTGGTGTGTGGCGGCTACCCCAAGGTTGTCAAGGAGCTCCTCTGTTGCCATAAGTGGGCCCATGTGGCAGTACCCCCACCTGTAACATTACGGTTCCTGGTCACAACAGCAGCCCTTTGCCGGCCATGGCGTATCAGGTCAGTCGCACAATGCCTGACCTGATATTATGTATGGCCATGGTGGATAATGTTGTTCATCCTGTGGACAAGCTCATTCGACAAGGCAGTCCACTCCCGCAGATCCTGTTGGCTACAGCCAAACATCACCTAGTGGTGTTGGATGATAAGGTTAATCTTCTTCTTCTTTTGGCTTTTCCCTGTTAGGGTTTGCCACAGTGGATCACCTGTCCACTCATGATAGGCAGTGAAGTTTTACGGTGTCAAGTTGCCAGCTCAGCTCCCAGCCTTCCACAGAAGACACACACACACACACACACACACACACACACACACACACACACACACACACACACACACACACACACACACCACACACACTCATACCTAGGGCCAATTTAGAGTGTCCAATCCACCTACAGCATGTCTTTGGGATGTGGGAGGAAACCGCTGCACCCAGAGGAAACCCATGCGACCACATGGAGGACATGCAGACTCCACACAGAAGGCACCCCAGCCAAGGATCACACCAGGGAACCTCTTGCTGTGAGGTGACAACACTAGCCACTGCACCACTGTGGCCACCCTGGATGATAAGGTTAATAATAGCCTCATTTTGCAGATGCAGAGTATTGGGGCTGATGGACACATGGCATGTCACCTGGAAGACATAAATAGGGAACCACATTACAAGACCTTATACATTGGTCAATATTCTTTACAGAACCTAAACGCCAACATTGTTTATCATTAGTCACCACGTATGATCACATCCTACGCATGTCATCTATCAGCACAGTATGAGCTTGCATTGCACTCGTGTTCCTGGTGTGTCATGTTGCCTCCAATGAGAGCCAGTAAATGGCATAATCCAACATTCATCATTCACATTTGTGTAGAGGGATGACAGTGGCCATCTTCCTTGCAGATGGGATGTCAATGGTGCTCAGGCTTTGCTTGAGTAGTGTGCAGTGGAGCTGGGAGCATATGTCTGAGTTCATGTAGGATGCAGACAGGGATGCTATCAGGTCCCATGGAGACTTATTTTGTTGCCTTTGAGTAGGTATTATGTACCTACTTCCTGATGATGAGGGGAGTGGTGCGGGTGCTGTGCATATCCACCTATACTGATGGTGGGACGGGGGAGTGATGTTTTCCCTTAACCTGTCTGCAGTGGGATGGCTATAGCTATGCTGTGTGTGCATGTGGCATGATTGACCACCAGTACAGAGTGGGTTGGGTTGTTGCCTCTGAGATGGAAGACATATGTGAAGGCAGCCTTGTGATGGGCAGTGGCAGATGTGCCCGATTTGTACTAATAATTAGCCTTACAGTGACACACCTGTGACCTTATATGCTTGTTCAGACAAAGGTTGACCTGCTTCCAAGTTGGTGCCTGCTCCTAATTGTCCTTGCACAGCCAATATAGTGACCAATTATGTGGTTTGTGTATTGCTGCTGTCCACCAAAGTGGATTATTCTACCTTGGTGGAGGCAGGTTTTACAAGTCAGGTATTGCTGAGTCCATACAGCTAGGTAGGTGCTTTTATAGCTGTTTGTAGTAGGCATGGACACAAGGTCATGACACAGTTGAACACTTTT
Source organism: Protopterus annectens (assembly GCF_019279795.1). Taxonomy (NCBI): domain Eukaryota; kingdom Metazoa; phylum Chordata; order Ceratodontiformes; family Protopteridae; genus Protopterus; species Protopterus annectens. The sequence continues at coordinate 309,688,558 of NC_056729.1, forward strand.
CCAGTTTCAACTGGATAATCATGCTTATTCTAGTACCACATGTCTGTGTCAGGGCAATGCAATAACCAATAGCTGTGGAAATGTATGCCTGCTGGATGCACTGAAACTAAGATTACACGTGTCCAACATGTATAGGTTATTTACCTGATGTTTGCATCTCATGACTGTATTTTGAGGCTTCCAGCTTCACATATTCATCTATACATGTGCACAGGTAATACCTGATACACGTTTCTGTTCTATGTCAGTATGGCACACTGTATTTATGTTCTTCCTGCTCAGTCACACATCTCAACCTTTTTGAGCAGGACCTCTGGTGGATGGCACACATAAATGTGGGGCAATGGGCTAAAGTTATTGACACATTGTTAATATTGCTGTAACACACTTAATTCAGTTGCTAGCACAGTAGGCTTTGCATTCACAGAAGTACCCTGGAGGATATCTGACACTCATATGTATGCTATTATGTTCTAATGTCAGCCTTCACAGACTTGCCAATGATTTGCGGGACATAACACAACTCTTATGAGTAAATGACTACAAATGTGAGGCACACATATGGTCAGTATGCATAACACTGGGCAATTGAATAGTATGACCTCAGTATATCACATGCAGTTCAACACATACATATGTGACAATAGTTTACTATGCACATACCCTGTTTAGGTCTCTCAGATATGTGATACAAACATAGGTTTATAGGTTCATAGATTAGTACTAAGATAACTACCCTTGCGAGCCATTTTAAGCCTAGCCAATTATCCCTTGTGAGACTCAAACCCTGCACCTTGTGTTTGTAAGGCAAACATCTTAACCATTAGGCCATCCTCCCAACCCAACATGTTTATCATAGCTGCATTCAGAAGTAACATATGGATATCTACAACATCCCAGTAGCTGGCCTAGCAGAGCACAGTCAGCATTGTTCAACAGATACTCCAGTAGTAGTCATATGTGAGCCATCCTTTCCTGGGGTGACTTAGAGGCATGAGCTGTGATCTATGTCACTGCAGACAGACCCAGATGTTATGGTAATAAGTGCTGATCAGCAATATATCAGTACAGCAAGTCTTGTTGAGACATATTTGTTAAACTTCCTATTTCCCATTATTATGTACCCCCTACTGCATTCCATTATGCTTACTTGTTTGACATACCTTATTTTTTCCAAGCATAGTTTCCAACTCTTTTTATTTTATTCAGTGTGCGTGTGTGTGTGTGTGTGTGTGTGTGTGTGTGTGTGTGTGTGTGTGTGTGTGTGTGTGTGTGTGTCTCAGATGTAAGGTATACATCAGTTTTGCATAGGCAGCAGCTTGCCTTTTGTAGGTCATGCTCATGAGCAGCTGATGGCCTGTGCACCAGTTGGTGTCCCCTACTTGCTAATTGCATGCAGAACAGCTGTGTTTTTATTCCTATAGCCAATGGCATGGCAACACACTCCTGTATTTGAGTACTTCATGGGGGCATTGCCCCTTTTCCTTGCCTATGAGGAGGACTTCATGGAG
>NC_056729.1:309695068-309770068 GCF_019279795.1 Protopterus annectens
TGTTAATGACCACCACTACAGAGCAAATTTGTGTGTTGCCTTTGGAATTGCAGGCACATGTGTGGAAAGCCTAGTGATCTGCCTTGGTGGATGTGTCCAATTTACATTCAAAGACAGCCTTAGGGTACATCACAAGTGCCCTTATTTGCTTGTACAGACCAAGGTGACATTTTTTCCAGTGAGGCACCTTTTTCTTCTTGGTCTGTCCAGCACTTGTTTCTACTTATTATGGTATTTGTGTATTGCTGCTGTCCACCACACACATTTACCCTATCTTGAGGGAGATAATGTTGCCCTGTCAGGTACCGCTGAGTCCATACAGCTATGTGGGTGCCCACATAGTACTGGGGTGTGGGCCTGGATACTGCTGCTAGTTCCAACAAATGGGACGTTGACTTTACAGCTACTTCTAACTGCTCTGAGAGGATTTATAGTCATTTGTGTACAGTTCATTCTGTTTGACACTGTAAAGGGGGTGGGTGGCAGGGGAGATGGTGACCTGAGCAGTGATGGCTATGTGGGAAGATATTACCAAGTGGGATGGCACTGCAGGAGTGCTACAGTGGCTACTCATGTTGGTTAGGACCAGGTACATGAGATTAATGTGGGCCTTGCCCCTTTCCCTTGCCTGTTTGGAGGACATTATGGAGGTGTGGGGGCTACAGCTTCACAAACAGTAGATGGGAATACCTCTCAGGAGAGGACATGTGGAGACAGCCCAGCAACATGGGGAACAAAGCTACAGAATTGGGTACAGATTGTAAGTCAGTAGTGCTGTTATACACCTAGAGGGTTGCTAGTTTAACAGGGTTCATCTGTACATGAATTTTCTGTGTGAGGTGATGTCTGAGAGTGATATATCTTTGACATACTTCTCAACTGACTTGATGTCCACAGACTGCCCAGGGGTTCACCTGTTATGTTTGGTCTGTTCCTCAGACAATGTCTCTTTTTTTGGAAGCAGTAGGATAATGTGAGGATTGTAGTCAGTAACTGTTGACATACATTTGTGTGTCAGACATCATATTCTTCAGGGATGTTATGTCACAACAAAGCCTGTGACACTGCCAGCTTTTTCAGTTTGTAATACCATTATGTGAGATAGGTCCCTCTTTCCACACTCCTGTCCCCCAAGTATGTCATGGTTTGTCCAGATGTCTTTCAGTAAGAGTGTCAGAGGTATGTCATGTCATTATTTATTGATTTCACTCAAGGTATCAGCCCATTGACTTAGCAGACACCTGGGAGTGGTATGTGGCAGTGGCCATGAATATGGTCTCAAACCCTGGGCATTCTGTGGAAATCTGTACATATGAGAGTTATGTATGTCTGGCCATAGTGAAATGACTGCCAAGATTGTGTAGCAGTGTTGTGTGCAGATGTTTGTTTGACTGTGTATGGAGAGTACCAGATGTGAGTGTCACAGATCTTTTTTTCTATCTGACTGTGCATGCTGTTACAGCTGCTGGTGGTCTATCAGGTCTGTATGTTTGTTGGGGAAAACTGAGAAAGGTCCTTTAACACCTCAGGATTTCCAGTACACTGTGAGTTGGGCCAGTGTCTGTCAGTGTATTGTGTGACTGGGAATCAGGATATGTTTGTTCACACAGTCATTCTACTCTAGAGTTCATTTGGGGTAACGGTATGTTGTTGTGACTGTGGTGCAAATGGTTGTGTGTGGACATTTATACACCACTATCTGCTTTTCCCTACAGTTCCATCCCTGTAGTGCACGATATATTTGTATATACATGGATAATTGCCCAGATCTGATTTGGTTTAGTGTCATATTGGTCTTACTGTGGATCAGAAGGTGCTGGGTGACATGGATGGCAACTGTCATCGGATTTTCCATTCTGTTACATGACTGCTGTCATGCCTCTCCACTGACCCGATGTCTAAACACTGTCCTGATGTGTGGCTCATATGTTTTGTCTGTTGGCCACAACAGTTGTGGGTTTCTGAGAAATCGCTGGGATGATGTGAGCATTGACATCAGTAAATAATGACATTCATTTGTGTTTCAAACGAGGAACTTTTCTGGCATTGTATCTTAAAGCAAACCATGCCAGTCAAGCAGATTTCTATGTGTATGACAGCCATATTTCACAGATGTCACTATTGTTTACCTTTTATCCCCCAGTTTGTCAGAGTTTTGCAGATGTGTTGCAGTAAGAGGTTGGTTATCTGTATGTATATCTATATATATATATATATATATATATATATATATATATATATATATATATATATATATATATATATATATATATATATATATATATATATATTTATGTGTATATATATATATATATATATATATATATATGTATCTGAATATATATATATGAATATATATATATATATATATATATATATATATATATATATATATATTTATTTTATTTACTTTATATATATTATATATATTATATATATGGATCTAGGACCAAATCCACAATTACCGAACACACTTTAATGAAAGCGCTTTCCCCGAAAAAGTGCTTTCGTTAAAGTGTGTTTAAAAAAAAAACATTACTTTTACATTTTTGCAGGGGGAGTAAGCCCCCCTGCTCCCCCCACACCCCTCTACTTAAATATTCTCACTCCAAGGTCGCACTACAGTGGGGAAAAGGGAATTATCCCTTATACCCACTGTAGTGCGATCTCCACAGGCATACTTACGCGAAAGTGCCTTTCGGTGAACAGCACTTTCATGCAAGTATGCCCAGCTGAATCTGTTTTGCTTATGTTGCCGTTCAGTGATCCGTACAGATCCCATACATATATACATATATATATATATATATATATATATATATATATATATATATATATATAAAGATATATAGGTATCTATATATACATATATATGTATATAACAGTACTACGGATATATGATTCGCACTTATGTTGAATGACTGTTGTGCATGATATGTTTGTAAAAACATTACAGATTCCTTAGTTTAGATGATGTAGTGATGCTGTGATTGTTGTGCCCAGGGTCCTGGATGGATTCCAGATCGGGAGGTGATTACTTTTTTCATTAATGTTAAATGACCAGTATGAATGATATGTTTGTAAAAGCATTATAGATTCCCACAGCTCAGATTGTGTCGTGGTACGTTGCTGTGATTGAAGTGCACAGCATCTCAGGTTTGAAACTTGGCAGCACTGATTATGTTGTTTCTGGGCAGACCACAGGCTGATGGAGACAGAGTGATTAAGGTACTTTTAAGCAGTTGTAAGTGGATTTACGTGGTGCTAAGCATTGCTAAGAGATGATTAAATAAATCCTCTTAGTTTCACTTAGCACCGCTTACTCCCGCTTACACCCACACTAATTTTCTTTAAAGAAAAGAAAAAAAGGTGATAGGAAAGTGGTGAAATGGGGCAAGCAGGGGGTAAAACATTATGAAAAGTAGCTAGGGATGTGCAGAATGGATGTAGGAAAGGACCATACCTCTACATTTCTTTGGTAGCAACAACTTTGAATTACATGTATAGAATTTGGAATTTACAGCCTCACACCCCACAGGGAGGGATGTTGGTGACAGACATTTGCAGAGTAGCCAGTGGGTTGATTGATTAGCTTCACTGTACATGCGGGAGAAATGCAGAGCTACGTATGGGGCAATGTTTTTTTTTTTGTGGGACAGATGCCCTTTTTTAAAGGTGAGAGTGGGATGTTGGGGAAGGGCTGTAGGTATGTTTGAGGAGATAGGTTGGGTGGGATAGGTTGCATTTGCAGACAGACAAGACATACAAGACAGCAGATAGGTGCCGTATATGACATATGGTGGGGGGGTAAACACCTTTGACAAGGAGAGTGGTTGGGAATCCAAAGCCCATGAGCCCCCAAATGAATACAGTGGGACTAAGATCCCCTTGTATGGGCAGTCACCACTGCGCCTTCACAGCCCCAAAAGTGGCTGCGCTGGGGGCTGGACAGGCGAGGCAGCCTGCCCCTTGAGGTGTGTCAGGTGGCCCTCGATCTGGTGCAGCTGCCCAGCCAACTCTGATCGGATGGCGCTGCACACCAAACTCCAGACCTGAATGTGGGTGACAGGCTCCTGTCCATGCCTGCACACAGAGGGTATGGGCCCCGTCCCCTGAGGCGGTTCCACCTGAAGGTGGTACAGGACCAGTGGGTGAGGAAGGCCCGGGTTGGGACCCAGACATGCTGGAGCTCGGTGCCACAGCCAGATAAAGTGGGACAGGTGGATCCACCAGGATCTGCCTTCCCAAACATGCTATGGTGTTGAGGTTTTAAAGAATATGTTGGTTAGTCATGAACAACACATTTCCATATTAGTTATAACAGCATGGATGGGTATTTCAATTAATCACATAAAACAGATTTGAAGCAGTTGCATAGCAAAACAAACACATGCATAAATGGAACAACAGTACGTATCATAACAACATGCCAGTAACATTGACGGTAACGGGTAACCAGCAATGTATTTGAAAAGGTATGTTAACATGCAACCAATCCAGTATATGAACAGTAATAGAACACAAGTCCCAACATTAGGTTTGGAGTAAAATAGTATATGAATTTTAGTATTGATCCAGATGAGGGGTTGGGAGTGAGACAAAATCTCCATTAATAACTGTTTATGCTTCTATTTTCCACAACAGTACTGTTGAATACTTTATGGGTCTGCCCTTACTTTACATCTGCTTATGGCCCATAGCTTCTGTAGCGCAAACATACCTATTGAACTGTCAGCCTGAAATGGTGTGGGGCAAACTATGACAACTCTGGGTACATGCCTAGAGGGGACTCATACATGTCAGGCTTACATATCTGGCACAGGATGGGTACCCTGAGTGCTGTTATGTGAGTGTGCTACTGGCATACTTTAACCAGTTTCCTATCTGTGTCCAGGGTTATTAGCAGCAGTGACCATTAGCCATGACAATATGACACTTGAGAGATATTATCAAGAAGAGTACATTTTGTATGTACTTACCCTGCTGTCATTTGCAGGCATGTAGTGGGACAGTTGAACTGTTGTACACTGTTTTTTAGTGTACCTTTCATAGAGCTACTACCAACATTTCCTTGCCTGTACAGCCTGTGGATAAATATATGTTAACTCTACCTATTTTTACATTTATTCCTGATTTCTTGTGTGTAGATATGCGCATATGTTAGCACCACTCCCTGGATTTGAATCATGTCTGGGTGTGCAAAATTAACAACTAAGCTATTTCTCATCAGACTGAGCAACTGAGGAACTGCTGTTTTGTGTTTCACTGGTTTCTACCTAATAGTCTCTTGGTTAGACAGCCTGAACTTGTAATCCTGTGATGCATGCATGACAGATAGTTATTGTACTGTGCATTAATCCTTTGATTACTGCAACCTGGAAAGCAAAGGTGAACAGAAGGCAATACTGGATAGAGCACACTTTAAAACTTTCCACATTACTATTCGTGGTTCAGAACTTAGAGGAGTTTATATTTCACATTTCAGTTATATCTTGTTTTACAGCTCCACCATCTACAGTTTTTCTTACAACTGGTTCACAGAAGAAGCTCAGTTAATGTATGCTGTCACAGACACATTTGCTGTGAAGAACCTGTAAACATTCTATCATGTCTACAACAACATACCAGAATAAACACAACATTTTTTGTCAGGATTTTTATTGCGCATCAATATTAGTCAGTCAAACACTTTTTATTTATTCAGTTCACACAGTAACAGTATACCTACTAGCAGTAAACAATGTACTTCTTCTTAGCTATTTGAACAATATACAGCAAAACAGAGTTGTACTCACCAGCCTGTCAGTGCAGCCTCAGTAGTCTGTCACCATGGGCTTCTATGTTCATAGCCTTCTCTGCTACAGCTGTGGGGGAGAGGCACAAACGTTATGCATACCTGTATATCACATTCACAGGCTAGCATTTGTTACAAACTACTTGATAATGATACTTACTCACTACTGGAGCATTCTGTGCCTGTGCATCTTGGATCCACTGGGCTAAGAGCACACCCTTCCTCTGCTTTAGGTCAGCATAGTGGCACTGTACCTACTCACCAGTCTGGGGGATGTAAGTAGTACTGGTGAGATCACATGTGAGACGGTCCCAGGTCTCCATTTTGTATCATGACCCCTGGTACTGGTCCTGCAGCAGTCTCTCATCATGGATTTTGACAAGGAGTCCAGCCATGACCTTGGACTCCTGAATGCTCCAAAGCTGCGCTCAAAAGCGTGCTCCCTCTCCAACACCAGACATGTTCCTGCAGAGATCAAACTAAACAGGTTATGGCTGTATTCCCACCTGCATGGTTTAAATATTGCCATATTCTCTCCCTTCGCTGTCATTGGACAATTTTGAAAATGGAATTGCTGACCACTGGTTAACAGTGTGCAAATCCGTTTAGCTGAGCTACCTGCTGCTTAGCAATCATGTGTAAGCAATACTTAAACCTGGTAAGCATAGCTGGGCATTGTTGACCATTGCTCACTTTTCTTTTAAAAAATACCAGGATAATGGCTTCATTTAGTAGGTGTATGTGATTGACTTTACATGGCATCCCTCTATGTGCTTTCATTACATTAGCAAGAGGTGTGACTATACTGTATTGGACACTTGTGTATACATGGGTGATATCACATGTTATATGCACTCACACTTCCATTTTACACCAGCAACACTACCCTGGTTGACAAAAAACAGTTACTAAATAATTTATGTTTAAAAAAATAATGTTAACACTGCTTTTCCATATAAAAATAACTTACCTCTCTTGATACTCACACTGTGAATGCCTGCATGTAAAGCCAGGACTCTAACCACTACACTATCTCAGTTTAGGGATTTCAGCTGTATATTTTTATTTATCTCCTACGGGATGTTTAAGCAATACTAAGCGGAGGGCCATAACACACACATCCACTTAGCTACACTTAAACATTCTTTAGCATGTAAAACTAAATCTTTAGTAAGTATTGTGGTTTTCTGGCAAGTAATTGAGGACTGCAGTCAGGACATAATGGCATATATTTCACTTTCAGGCTTCTATCCTTCGGAAATTCATGCTAATGCATGACCTGTTTTCTATCAACTTTCTAAGTTTATGAGGGCAATATTTATCTACTGTCATTTTTTACTGCTTTGCCCCCCCCCCCCCCATTATTTGTGCCTTTGTCCACATGAACTGCTGTAAGGGAATAATGGCATACATTTGACTTTCTGACTTCTATCCTTTGGAAATTCATGATAATGCATGACCTGTTTTCTATCAACTTTCTAAGTTTGTGAAGACAATATTTAAGAAGTACCCTTTATAGGTTTTTGTCATCTCATTATTTGTGCCTTTGCCCACATTTCCTGCTTTAGCAGGTCATGAGGTGTTGTACAGCGCTTTCACAATGCAGGGTGTGTGTCACAGAACCTGTCACACACCCCCTGCATTGCTTGCCTGCCCCAATATGTATTTCAGTGTCTGTGGACACAGAAATACACATTTATTTCATTTCAGTGTCCACAAAGGCTGAAATACTGGCATAATATTAGAGAAATTCTCTAATATTATGCCATATCAGGTTCAGAAAGTGATGTACTGCACATTCTGAGTGCAGGGGCATGTTCATAGTCCACACACTACTTAAACACGCCCCCTGCACTCATTCACACTTCATGTCTGTTTAGCCTTAACAACAGCACGCCTTCATGAATATGCTAGGCATGCTGCTTTGGCTACACAGACATGAACCACTCCATGCAGGAATAGCACTATTCCTGTATGGAGTTTATTGAATCCAGGGGTACATTTATAAAATAGATTATTTTTTTTCTTGTGACAGCTGGATTAATTCACTTAACATGACCTATGCTTCTTATTAAGCCTTTGCTTTCATAAAAATATAATCACTACAATGGAACATAGCTGATAAAATTGCAGAACATGCTGAAGATTTGTCAGACTTGGCAATCTTCTGTTTAAATTACATTACTAAGACTATTTTGTATTCACTTGCTAACTAGCTACACCTTCCGAGAAGCAACTCTGGCACACTTGTTAAATTAACAAAATGAAAAGTCCAGGGACAGTATTCATAGCCACTAGTGAAAATAAATAACTAAATAATGTAGTCATCTCTAACATTAATAGCAGAATATTTAGTTTCAAAATATTACTCTAAAATATTTTGATATCTAGTGTCTATATAGTGGAAGATAACTAATAATCACTTTTAACTGACCATGTAACATTTAATATAAAAAGTTATATTTTAATGAAAAGGGAGCCTTTAAACATGCATATTTTATGTGTCCTTTGACCTTTCACACATATTGACACTAATACATATTTCCCCTTTAATTAAAGACTCATACTTTTCCATCTAATCTTTTATTAAAAACAAAGCAAATTATACAACCACAGTGGTAAACTAAACCAAGCCTGAGCTGCTCCAATGACAAGAATCAAGTAAGCAACCATTGCAGTGATTACATAAGCTTAAATAATTTGAATTTACTTAACTGACATTTGAGGCTTTGTTTACACCGGTGAACTGCTGCTTCCTCACAGTAAATGGGAATCAGGGTGAAAACAAGCATTTCCAGATTCTGGACCCTCTCCCTTCTAAACAGTCACTTTAAACTTAATCATGTGAAAGTTTCATATAAAAAAATATATTTAACAAAGAGGATAACTTTAAATATATGTATTTTGTGCATACATTGTCCTTTCACACATGACAGCACAATCACATAAACCCCCTTTGATTGAAGGCTCGTATGTCTGTTGGTCTTCATCTAATTTTTTACAAAAGATAAAGCAGATCACATGACCAAAGCAAAAAACCAAACAAAGCCCAACTGCTCCAACGAAAAAGCAGTCACACAAGAAACAGTAACTGCATGAGCTAAACTAACTTGAATTAACTTAACAGACAATTGTGGCTCTGATTAAGCCAGTGAACTTCCGCTTCTTTACTTTAGATAGCAATCAAGGTAAAACAAACATGACTACATTCTGGACCTCTCTCCTTCCTAGTCCACCACTGACTCCACAAATCAGAAGCCAAACAAAAGAGACAGGATGCTACACACAAAGACCACATCCAGCAAAGTTTTCACCAAAGGAACAAAAAAAAAGTTTGGAAAAAAGAAAACACTCTCAATCAAAGCAACGATCCATAGCCTCTGACAACACATACAAAACACAGGGGACTGACATATTAAATGCACCACCACACCTAAGCGTCACTGTCAATCACCTCATGTGTCACAGAAGCACATGAATCATCAAATAAATACAAGAACTCCACTTTCAATAATTTAAAATGCTCTATCAAATCATTATCAAATGAAATTCAATTCATATAGACTCCAGCACACAGTCTTAACCACCCACACATCAAATAAAACTGGATATACCTAAAGCACCCTACTATCTATCCTGTTAATATTAATACAACAGATTTATGATAATAGGAAACTTGGAAGTATATATAACAGTAACATAATATCAGTAAAAAACTTAACTGTATTTGTTAAACTAAAATATAAGCTAAGTATATGCAGTAACATAAAATATTATCTAAGAATTAAATCTAATGTAAATATAAACTAACACTTATTGACTTTATAAAAGAGTGAATCCATGTTTTCTTCATTTTATTCAGAATCAATGCTAAAATAAATGGGTAAGCTTTATCATAGAAAATGAAGAAGCTGCTGGTATTTTCATGGTGAATAACAATATAACATTAAAATTAACAGTCATTTATCTTTTAGTTTCTTTTTCTTCTCATTAAGTTTCCAGCAATTTGTTTCAGCTTGTCTCTTGAAGGAAATATTGTTCCAGTCCATTTCCTCAATTTGCACAAGTTTTTTTTTTTTAGGAATGAGATAGCAGAATCTAGGTCTTCAATGTATTTAATTTCATCAGGAAGGAATATTTTGAGTTTAGCGGGGAAAAGCAAGTGAACTTTAATCTGTCTTATCTTAACTTCTTTTATCATTGGTAAAATCTTTTTATTTTAGTCATCACAACAACAAAATAGTCATTAACAAACCTTATCATGTGGTCTTCTATCTTGATAGGAGATTTAGACCAGGCTGTTTTAAGAAATAGTTCCTTGTCTTGAGAAGAAAACAATTTAACAATAACAGATCTCAGTGGTAGATTAATTTTGATGAAGAAGCAACCAAACATCTATGTGCTCTTTCAGTACCATACAACATAGCTTCAGTTAAATTCAAGGTTTTACGAAGCCAAGTTGTAAGAAAGTTTACCATGCTTTCTCCTTCTTTTTTTCAGGAAATAAATATGGATCTTATTTCTCCTAGATCTATATTTCAGATCATCAATTCTGTCTCTGTAAAAATGTAATGTTATTTTTGTTTTTAGCTATCCATATTTCCATGTCATTTAGAGCATCCTCTATTCCAGATAGCAGGGATTTCTGCTGTTTTAGAGTCTCATGCATACAATATGTTCCAACTGTTTAGAACAGTTTTCTGTAAAACTGTGTAATTTGTTATCCATCATGTCCATTTCTAATGAAAGTTCTTCTATATTGGTAAGAATAGACTGAATTTATTTTTTTAAAGATATGTCATGTGAGTTAAACTTTGAATGACTCCGTTCAAGTTTTACAAGTAATAAACCTTTCTGGTAAATAATTGAAAGGAAAAAAGTAAAATATATAAAAAAAATCAGATAGTGCCTTTCAATGTAGTGTTAAATAAAAGATTCCATTCAAAATAAGTAATTAGAATATCTTAGAAATATAATTTCCTCTCAAAAATATAGATAAAGTAGCATAGCAGGAAAGCTGTGCTGCTAGCCTGCCAGCATCCTGACTACACCTACCTCTTTGGTTTCACTGTTTTGTTGAATGTTAACAATGTGTTTTTATTCAGCTAGAAATGAACTGGACAGATTGAACTCTATGAGTTTAATAATACTGTTACTACGAATGCATTTTTAGTTTTTCTTGGCTTTTGCAGGTGCAGAAGTGAGAAATTAACTGAGTTTGTGTTGCAACAGTTTGTCTGGCATGTAATATAATAAGTAAGGCTATGAGCTGTTAATGAGCTGATTCCTGTTTTAGAGGATTTGATTTCCTCAGCCTTCATTGGTCTTCTGTTTGAGTTTCACCAAGTCTCTTCAACAAACAGCACTCCTGGGCTGCCACTGAAAAGGGATGATTTTATCCAATCATCTGTCCCAGGCAGTTAGCAAAGCATTACACATTTGTTTTGTTTTTCAGTTCTTGTTCCCTTCACATAACCATTTTTACCTTACTATCAATTACATCAGATCTCTTATAATTTAATGGGTTACAAGGTGCATTTTCTACATAGGAGTTTAAAAAGAAGAGAATTTACTGTTGCTCATGCCAAGAATGTTTTCAATGTTATTTTGTTTTGTTTAGCAAACAGCTAGTGTGTATGCTCTGCTGTAAAATTTGAAATATGTTTTATATTAAATCCAAATCTCTAATTAGTGCCAAACAGTTACAGCTTGCTCTTTTTATATTTTATGATATAAAATTATTTTTCTCTTTTTTAAACTGAGACACAAATGCCCTTGTGCCATTCTCCCACTTAGTTGCATTATTAGCTACCGACTTGATTTGTTATGCTTTACTATACTGATGCTTCATTCAAACTATAATGCTTGAGCACAACACATTTATTTTTCTCTGTGGTATGAATATTACCAGGATAACTAATATACACAAACACACACAAACACACACACACACACACACACACACACACACACACACACACACACACACACACACACACACACACACACACACACACACACACACACACACACACACACACACACATCACACATATACAAACACCAACACATCCAACACTTACACACTCATACATTCACCTGCCTACCCTAACCCACACGTACAAGTTACAGACGCACACACACACACACACACACACACACACACACACACACACACACACACACACACACACACACACACACATACATTTAAATTCCCGCCCAAAACCCTTACAAAACACTCGCTTACCTTAAATCGCACCTAAATCCACATATGACACAGTACACCATCCACACAAAACACAGCATGTAATGAAGTGTAAAGCCATAACCACAAATTCAAGATATTCGAATTCATGATTATGCATTTTCGCTATTCTAAAAATTTGCCTTTATGGTCTCGGGATAATAAAATTCTAGATTTCAGTATTTCGAGATTATAAAAGGGAACTATATATATATATATATATGTATATATATATATATATATATATATATATATATATATATATATATATATATATATATATACCTGGGATCCGTACAGATCCCTGAAGACAAAATCACCAAAACTAATTTCGGTTTGGCGTACTTGCGCGAAAGTGCTTTTTACCGAAGAAGCCCTTTCACTTAAGTATGCCTGTTTGCGAGACCGCACTATGGTGTGGATAAGGGAACATCCCCTTTTCCTCACTGTAGTGCGGTCTCAGAGTGAGAATATTAAAGTAGGGGGGTGGGGGGTGCAGGGGGGCAAAGACCCCCTTCATAAACATAGATTTCATTCTTTTTTTTTTTTTTTTTTTTTAACATATATTAACAAAAACGCTTTTTCGGTGAAAGCGCTTTCGTTAATATATGTTCGGTGATTATGGATTTGGGACTTTGCACATTCGTGCATGTCCTAGATCCATATATATATATATATATATATATATATATATATATATATATATATCTAGGACTGTTGAACGAAACTTCAACATCCCGAATCCACAATAACCAAACACTCTTTAACAAAAGCGCTTTCACCGAAAAAGCGCTTTCGTTAAAGTGTGTTACAAAAAAAAAAATAATAAATTTACTTTTATGCAAGGGGGCAAGCCACCCTGCACCTCCCACAGCCCCCCACACCCCCTATTTTAATATTCTCACTCTGAGGTCACACTACAGTGGGGAAAAGGGAACTTTCCCTTATCCGCACCGTAGTGTGACTGGCACAATGAGCATGCTTATCTGAAAGTGCTGCTTCGGCAAACAGCACTTTTGGTTAAGTATGCTCATTGATTTCTACTTCAGCAGAAAGTGCCACCGGGGATCAGTACAAATCCCATATATATGTATATCCCTTTTTGAGCTCCTTCTGCTGTTCACTCTAACATCTCTGTAACTGGCCCAAAGAGTATTATAACCAATTTATAAACAAAATTTGAAAGCATTACCTACCTTTCTGATTCCCATTTCCATTGCATCCTCTAGTGATATGCCCCACCCCCATGAAGAAGTAGTTGTTATTTGTTGTTATCCTTCCAGGCTTGGGAAAGCTACCATAATGGTTGCTTATTATTGACTTAGTTCCTTTAGAAATTGTGAAGTAATTGTTTTTTTCTCTAAGACATAAGCTTCCTTATTTCTGTCATATTTCATCCCTCACAGGTAAAGTGCAGGCTAGCTTTGCTGATGGCAGGCCCAGTAAAGACCACTTAAGTGTATTACTCCCAATGATCATGGTAGCCAGTTACCTTACTAATCCTGTTGTGGTTGTCTTAACTAACCATAAGAAGGCCTGTGACTTTATCTTTTAGGGTTTCCTACGGACAGCTATGTAAGCCCTTTGCTTTGCTTTACAACTCTTATTGGTAATTACAGACCTGTACAATAATTCACAAGCCATCATGCTGACAAACTGTATGGTCTTACCTCTGTTGTCTCTTATGGCACAGCACAAAGCAAGATTGCCAGCAACCCCCTCCCTTCTTTTTTTTAACATATGAGTCCATGGCATTTATTTTTATATTCTCTTGTTGAGATAGACATTTCTGGAAATGTATTCAATATATATATTATATTTGCAGATAGCTTCATGTGTTTGTATTAGTAAGTTGCCTCATTCAGTTTTAAAATCTTTCCAACCTCCCACTAAATGTTATCAAAACAGAGTCTCCTCCTCTAGCCCCAGTATAGAGCTAGCAACAAACTAAAGACTTTGAAAACTCCACATTCTTTTTGCATGGATTTTGTCCCTAAAATACATATGAACATGACTGAACACTACCATTAAGATTAGCATCCCTATTAAATAAATGAACGTTCAAAATTTCGAATGCCCTTTTATTGACACCTAAATGTTGAAACATCCAAATCCCAAACAAATGGAACAGTGATTATTTTCCTAGGGAAAAAAAATCACTGGTCCACAAAAAAAAAAAACAAAGAAACAAACAAAAAAAAAACACAAATAAAGTGGGGGGCTTTGCTCCCTATCATCCTGCACACCTCCCTACTTAAATATACCAACTCTGAGATCGCACCACAGTGGAGGAAATGGCAAAGTCCTGAAAACAGCCCAGTGACTTTTTTCCCTAGGAAAAAAAATTGCTGTTCCATGTCTTCGGGATTTGGCCTTTTCGACAATCAGCTGTCGATAAAGCGTTGTTCAACATTTTGAACATTCGCTCAACTAATAGGGAACCTAAGATTATGGTAACTCAGGTTAAAAACCCTATGGGAATAGTTGTTTCTATCCCTGCATATTTGAATCTCTTCTTCCTGGGAAGAATCAGAATACTTAACATGATATTTCTTTCTCCATTCATTTATGTTGCCTGCCACCACCTTATTTTTTTAACAATTTCTGGATTAGAAAACTATATAGATTAATGACTAACTTAATATGGAAGAGGAATCTGCAAGGCCTCATAAATAGCATTTATTCTTCCCTTTCTGTACCAGAATATTAGTATTTGTCGATTTTTGAATTTGAATGCCACATCCTTTCTAATCAGACATACCCTTCAGGACACTAACTGTCAAAAGCTCTCAGTCAGAGGCTATACTTTATAGCAGGCACCCATTTTGGCAATTGTGTGGTACACAAATTGCCTAATGGAGAATATTGCCATAGCCACCATGAATCCTTCAAAGTCTTTAAGCTCTAAAAACAAAACAGGCCTGTTAAACTTCCTATGATCCCATCTCCTCTCAATCATCACCCTGTTTTTCATAACAAAGAGCAAAGTATTTTGTAGGATAATCTGCAAAGGACATCTGAAACATCTAGGATTGTCATCTTTTCAAGTACCCAAAGTGAGATATTTTGTATGAAAATTCAGAATTTTGCAGGACAAACCTATACAAATGACCAGTGCAAAGGACTGGAGTTCACTTTCTTGTCATAATAAAGGCCTACTCCTATATAATTTGAGTTCATAGGTTCATAGGTTCATAGGTTCATACTAGGCTATCTGCCCTAGGGCATTTATAAGCCTAGCCAGAATGTGTTTGGCTTTCGCCACCCATTTTAAATTTATTTTGCTATGCCCTTTTGCGAGGTTAGTATACTGTGCCTCTGTCTAACAGTGACACAGAAGTGATACCCGGGGTAAACCTACGATCTCCCATCCACTCATCAAGATTCCTCTTGAAGAGAGTCAATGAGGGACTCTGCCTAACCTGGACTGGGATTTTATTCCAGAGTGAAGGGAGCCTCTGGGTTATGAATCTGTCCCTCCAGCATGTCCTATTTATTTCAGTGCTGAGGTTCAAGTCTCTCGAGCGTAGCTCGATGGGATTTGGATTTTCTGAGGTGCAGCATGTCCATTAATTCTGGGTTGGACATGGCTTTATACGTCAGGCACAGATCGCCTCTGAACAGGCGGTATGCCACTGAGTAGACCTGGAGTTTCTTTAACCGGGCAGCATATGGCATCTGTTTGAGCCCTTTGATCCTCTTGGTGAGGTACTTTTGGGGTCTTTCCAGTTGCTGCAGGTGTCTGGTAAGGTACATCCCAAAAGGGGCATTGTACTCAATTATGGGCCTGATGAGGGATGAGTAAAGAGGCACGATGACTTCCCTGATCTAGATGTGAATCCCTTCATGATTAGGTGGGCTATATAAAATGTTTTCTAACCACTTTGGCCACGTGGTTGTCAAATGAGAGATTGCTATCAACTTGGGTCCCCAGGTCCCTAATTACTTCTTCTGTACTTAATGGATTACCACCTATGTGGTAATTTGTGGGCACTTTGTTTTTGCCAAAGGGGATGACTATACACTTTTTGGCATTTAGCTTGAGGCCATGTCTTTGGCACCAGTTGTCTGTTTCTATGAGGCCCTTTTGGAGGATGCTTGTGTCAGCTGGAGAGTCGATTATGGCGCCCAGTTTGCAGTCATCTGCGAACTTGGTCAGCCACAGTCCTTCCGTTTTGGCCTGTACCTCCGAGAAATATATACCAAACAAGAGAGGTCCCAGGACTGAGCCTTGTGGGACACCACTTGTAACTGGTTTGGAGTCTGACATGGCTCCAGCAATTCTAACCATGTAGGTTCTGTCCTTGAGCCAGTTTGCAATCCATCTAGTGACATAGGGGTTTATATTTAAGCTGGTGAGCTTATCTATAATGCCCGAGTTGGGTATTGTATCGAAGGCTTTTGCGAGGTCCAGGTAGGCTGTGTGGACCACCTTCCCCTCGTCAATGGCCTTGGTGACTGTTTCAAAGAAATCAACCAGGTTTAAGAGGCAGGATCTGCCCTTAACAAAGCCAAACTGGGTAGGATCCAGTGTTTGTAGGTCCCGATATCTTTATTTATGAGGTCCATGATGATCCTTTCCATAGCTTTGCAGACCAAGCTAGTCAGGCTTATGGGGCGATAGTTTCCAGGATCCGTCGAGGCACCACTTTTATGGAGAGGGACCACTGTTGCTGTACGCCACTCTTTGGGCACATATCCTGTAGTAAGGCTGAGATTGAACAGTAGTTTTATGTTTGGGTTTAGCTCTTCTTGGAGTTCATGTAGGATGCAGCCTGGGACACCGTCTGGTCCCATTGATGCTGTGTTTTTGCTTTGGAGAGGCGGCTCTTACCTGAGCATCTGAGATGTCAGGGGCAGCACTCTGCTGGGATAGATATTTGCCCTTTTGGTGGGGAGGGGGAAGTTTGCTGAACCTGTCAGCTAGGATGTTGGCAATGTCTGTGGGTTTGGTGTATTTTTTGTCATTTTGGACTAATTCTGAGCATATCTGGGAATTACCACCCAGGTTCCTAACATAACTAAAGAAAGCCTTGTGATTATCCTTAGTGTCCTGTGCAATTTTTCTCTCGAAGCTGGCTTTAGACAATTTTATGTGTGCCCGTAGTTTTTTGCTAATACTGATCAGTGATGCCTTCCCTTTTTGGGATTTTGCTCTATCATTTAGTAGCTTCCTCCTTCTGTTGTATAGTTTGTTTATAGCTGGGGTCCACCAGACAGGACGTATGCATTTGGAGGATTGGGTCTTGGTTTTATTTGGGATCGCATTATCCATGCATTCCTGAAGGTGTTCATAGAATGCATTTATAAAGGATTCTGTGGTCTGGGCCGTATTTTCCACAGGCCCGGGGGCTTTGAAGGATTAAACCTCAGTTTTGAGGAGTGTGAAATTTGCTTTAGAGAAGTTTTTCACT
Organism: Protopterus annectens; assembly: GCF_019279795.1. Taxonomy (NCBI): domain Eukaryota; kingdom Metazoa; phylum Chordata; order Ceratodontiformes; family Protopteridae; genus Protopterus; species Protopterus annectens. Next base: position 309,712,524 of record NC_056729.1, read on the forward strand.
GTGGTTTTCTGGGCAGGGGGTGGGGTTGGGATGTGAATATCCAGTGAGATTAGTTTATGGTCTGATCTTACCAGTGAGGGATACACTTCTGGCCTGGAGCATAGAGTCCCCATGTTGGTGATGATCAGGTCCAGTATGTTTTCCCCTCTTGTGGGAGTGGTAACAAGTTGTTCCATAGCATTTGATTTTATAAATTCTAGGAACCTTTGGGCTAGGGTGTTGGAGCTAGAGTAATGCTCCCAGTCTATGTTTGGGTAGTTGAAGTCACCCAATATAATGGTGTTTGGAGAGACCTTCATATTTTCCAGTGTTCTCAGGAAGGCCGAGTGGGGTTCCTGGGTTTGGGAGGGTGGTCTGTAGCAGGCTACAAACTGGAAGGCAGTTTTACCCACTGTTAGTTGCACATGGATAGTCTCTGATGCTTCGTGCTTTGCCACCAACCTGGAGGTGTGGGTATCTTTGATGAATATCGATACTCCCTCCTTTGTGGTTCAGTCCAAGTTTTGGGGCCGAAAAGCATGGTATGAGGTATAACCTGGTAGTGCTGGGGTGCTCTCGGGAGCCCTGAACCAGGTTTCTGTTACTGCACAGATATCGATGTTCTCCATGCTAAGGAGAGTTTTGAGTGCATGCATCTTGAGGTTTAGACTTCTGGCATTGAGTAGCATTACTCTTAGTTTCTTATCCTTTGTGATACCTATGGAGGTGGGTTTGTCTTTTGAGCCTTGCCTAAAAAAGGCACTATGGGGGTAGCAAGAGCCTTTGCCAATATCCGAAAGCCCAGGGGTGACAGGTGCAAGCCGTCCCTAGTGAAGCATCGTGGCTTGTCGAGCATATCATCCCAAGGTGACAGGCATTGGATCCCCTTTGACTCTATTATTTAGGTGCTTCAGAAATAAAATAGTTGTTTATACACATCTATTAGAGGAAACTTAAATAATGTTTTGTTTGTTTAAAATCTTGGAACGTTTGCCCTTTTTCATGTTTTTGCAGGATATTACTTTCCAAATCAGGAATTTCATGCATAAAGAAAAACGTGATAATTGTAGAAAAAGTTTGAAAAAAACTGAGTGGTTGTGGCCTCATTCTCCTTCTTGCAATGAAAATTTAACATATGGAAAAGCAACTTATGGAGGTGCCTGCAACTATAGCAGGTTATTTTCTTTACCCATATAGAACAATTTCTTGTTTCCCATATCCAGTTAACTGAAAAAGAAAACAAACTGAGGGAGCTTGTAGTCAAGAGATATAGCATAAATCTAAGTAAACTTCTACATGGTACAAAATGTTGTCGAGTAACAATGGCATGTTTTGTGATACTTAAACAAAACTATTCTACCTTTCTGGGCCCAGCATTTACACAACATATTGTTCATCTTTTCAACATTTAGTTAGTCTTAACTTCCTGTTTGAAAGAAAATGGACTACTTTTTGTTTATGATGAGTTCTGGTTACCCTTGCAAAATGTGGCTTGTATATCTCTGGATACATGTTTAGTTTATATGTTTTAGTTTTGTCAAACATATTTATATCAGATAGACCTGCTCTCAAATCGGACCATTAAATTTCTTAGATTTGTTTTGCTCTTTTGACAAGTGGTATGAGTTACATCCTCCCACCCCTCAGTTCTGGCACTGCCAAGCATGGCTTGACTTTGGTTCATTCAGGTTGCTGGTGTCAATAGATAAATAATGTCTGAAAGGTAGAAATCACAATCTGAATTAGCTCACTATATTTATTATCAGAGACGAGGTTCATGGCTCTAGCAATTTTAAATATGCACCTTACTACATCATCAGCAAAGCAAGGGTAGAACTTCTTCATACTTGGGATCTAAGAGAACTCTGGTCACACTTGCTAGCAGCATTCCTGATAAGGGGCCCTTATTTGCCACTTTTAGCTAATTGTATTGATGTTCTACATTCTTTGTCAACACATTCATTTTCCACATTTCTCATCTTCTTAACTACATTTACTGTCCTCCTTTGCATTCATCTAGTCAACGGACATCTGTCTTAACTTCTGTTTGTTTTCTTTTCTTTCACCTACCCCTTTCTCTTTCACCCCTTCCCGCATGCCTTGATGCCCTTGTGTATCTATTTCTCAAATGTAGTCAATGCTGCACAAGCTTTGTGTTAAGATCAACCATTAGTACTTTATTTTGAATTTTTTTTTCTTTAGTAAGTGATTTATACCAGGCCTGTTATGAAAACATAGTCTCTGTGATTCAGTGACAAGTATTGCCACGCAGTAGGCAAAATAACACAGCAAGTGATTATGTGCAGAGTGGGGACAATTCAGAAATAAATTCAGCATGAGCTCGCCAGGCCATGAAATACCACTGGCAGCACACTATGCAAATGATCATTTAATGAGACAGAAATGAACAACATTCATGGTGAGTGAGTAAGGGTAAAGAATATTTAGAAAAGTTTGTGACATAATTGATAGCAAAATTATCACAGATCAATCTTTTAGCATTAAAGACTTAGCAGTTTTACTAATACTATTTATTGTTTTATTATGTTATGGAAAGGGGATCTTGATGACTTAAAACATAAGTTTGATAATATAGTACTCACCTATTTAGATAAAAAAGTGCAGTTTATTAGAGAGTCTCAGGACAATTTTATTATATAGCTGAATAAATCTGATCAAGGAAATGAGCAAATTTACCTTTAATAAACAATCATTAGATGAGTCTCTTAACATTATTGATGGTGAACTTCTTGCTGTTACTTCATCTGAGGTGTTTACTTTACCTGACTTAGGAAATGATAAGGCCCCTTCTAATCAATTACTAATAGAAGATTCCTTAAGTAAAAATTATTCTGACTTAGAAACAGTACCTTCTATTTCTAGCTTAATAACAGTGAGTAGTTCTGAGGCATTAAATGTTTCAGTTTCAAGAACTCCACAGACTATTATGTATATAAATAAAACACTAATGTTGATGCAGATACTGTTCAAGGGTTATCAGGTTTTCACAAAATAGAAGAAAATAACAATCCATGAAGGAACTGTTTCAAAAAGAGACAGACAAAAAGTAAAACACAAATAAAACAGTCAAAATATAAAAAAAGGAAGAGTAATCTGGATAGAGAAAGAAAATCAGGAGTTGTTATATAAAACAATAACCCCCAGGAGAATCTGTATCTAAATCTTTGTGACAACTGATTAATAATGTAAATGATCAGGGTACTGCAGATTTTATCCCACCCCCTGTACTTTATCCTGATATAATTACAAAATCATATGATAAAAATAGTCAACATGATTCCACATCAACTGTTAATGAACTGAATCCTAATTACAAAAAAAAAAAAATAAACAGAAGAACTTTAGGTCTTTCATGCCTTTGAGTAGATGATGAACTTCTACATGTTTAAGCTGAAACTCTAGAAAGAATTTCACAACTTACTTCTGAGGAATATGTTGGTGATCCACAGAGCATGAACAGAAACTTCCTCCTGATAACATCTGTTCTAACTCTGTGGTAACCAGTAATCTTTTGAGCATGGATCATGGTAAAGTGGATCTAAACCGAAAAATAATATTAATGTTGTCAGACATTACACTTAGAAATTAAAAAGTCTGATTTTTAATATTGACAATATGAGAATTATAGTATCGGCCTTGTTAGGTTGAAAAAGTAATAGATACTCCAGCAGTACTGAATAAATTATTTTTGGAAAGAGTTTTATCTATCAGAATTATCTTATATTTTGAGACGAATGACTTGAGTTCAGCTCCATTGAACTACAGACACATTTGAAAGTCTAGAAAGAAGGAAAATAGATGTAGCCCTCAGTGAAGTAATCCCATCACCCAGGTAGAATGATTACCTTTATACCAAGGCCTTATTATTTAATATCTGGTTCAGGCAGTGTGCTACTATTATTTGAAATGAATCACTTACTGGAAGACTTCCTTCTGTTCTCATACAATCAACTAAATTTTAGTGTTTACAGTACTACAATTGTTTACAGTAACACAAACTTAATGTTGAGAGATTCTTTTAGAGAATTAACTATGTCATGTGCAGTTGGGATCAGAAAGAAAAAAAGATTTAATAACCTCATAAAACTTTACTCTTGCAATGCAAGGAGTTTGGGAAATAAACACCTTGAGTTGGCCTTAATTCTTAAACATGATAATATTAGCATTGTCGCTATAACTGGAGTCTGGGACTCTTCTAATCTTATACTTCTAAGCTCAAAAAAATGGAATGCTTAAGACCAGCAGGAATGGTAGTATAGTTCTTTTATTAATAAATTTAAAATTAATTTATAATATGGTATCTATTAAAGCAAAATTTGAAACATTTGTTGTGGCTATACTAAATCATTCCTTTAAGGATAATACAACATTAATATGCAGCTATAGGAAACCTTCAGTGGTTAACAAACAAATGTTGAGCAAATATGTTACTTCTAGTCTCAATGCAAAAAACAATGGAACCATTTTGATGGGTGATTTTAAATACCCCACAACTGACTGGACTTACACATCTTGTTTGTTTGAGCAGGAATGTTTGGCTATGATAGCATTAAATAACCTGATATGGCTTGTAAAAGATTCTACGAGAGGAAGTAATATATGATCTTGGAAGGATGCATGTGAAAAGGAAAGTATCTCACTCTATCAACTGTCAAGTAGTCTGTAATGTGCAAGATATATTTTATAATGTGTGTGAAGGCCATGCAAGCAGTTTCTATGACTCCCACATATGGCACCCCTGTGACATGTACCTGTTGTTTGCAAGGGGTGACTTGCCACAAGGATGCCAAGATCCCTGACTCATGACTTCTACAAGAAACCCACACAAGCACAATGAGAAAAGTTATAAAACTGTACAAACTCAGACCAGAAATATCCTAGAATATGCATTTGGGTTGCTTAAATCACAATTCCACTGTTTGGACACATTTGGAAATACCCTGCAATATGGCCCTGCCACCTCTTCCAAAATACTGATTGTGTGTACCATTTTATATAAAATTGTACTTAGGAAACAGCTGAACCAGGGTTCTCAGCACTTTAGGCAATGATAGCTGACACAGATGAGGGGTCAGAAGAGGAACAAGTAGCAGAAGACAATCATGGCAGATAGAGGTAACAAAGTATGCCATGACACTGGCTAAGAAGCAGCGACTTGCACCTAACTCACTACTTAATTAAATTAAGAGCTAAACAGATACAAACAATAGCTATGATGAATTCAAACAAACCAGACTTTGCTTATCTATGGAATGGCTGGCTACTGTGAGCATCAGACATAGGCAACCACAGGTAAAACATTCTCATGAGCAGTAGCAAAGGTGAATGTTGAACCTATAATGATATACTACAATACATAAACAGAAGTAAGCAGTAAGAAAAAAATCAATGATTCCTATACAGGAATATCCTAGCAATGACTGATATAAATAGCATATATGGACACCAGAGATTATGCTTTCAAACATTACAGATTATTTTTAATGTTCTATGCATATCATTGTCACCCTGTGGATTGATCATTATTAGCCCATGCCAAACAATCCCACACTGGGTAGGGTGATGTCAGCATCATCTGCCCAGGTGGATGATCAATATATCTATACAACTATATGGGTACAGAATACAGTGCCATAGCTATGGTGAGGCAAAGGGGGCAACTCCACTAGGAACAAAGAGTTGAGAGCATGATCAGCCAATTAAGTTTGCTCTTTAATGTAATACCAGCTTTTAAAATCCAGGATTGCATTTGTGGTGAAATCTAAACACTGTAACATTCCTTGTGTGGTTTAAACTGTAACAACTAATTGCAACATTTATAGCAAGCAGTTCGCTATAGTTTAAAAGAAAAAAAAATGTTTCTTATTTTAAAACTAAAACTTGACAGCTATAACATTCCATGCAGGCTATAAACTATAGCAACTGCATGCTTACAAGCAAGCAATCAGTTTGCTACATTTAAAAAAAAAGTTTTTTTTTTTTTTTCTATAAAAATGGCGGGCGGGAGGGGTAGGGGCAGGGATCAAAAACAGGAACTGATTGGCTCAGGTAGGATGGTGGGGGTTGTGTCATATAGAAGAAGATCCTTTTCTTTTTTTTTTTTGCTCTTCAGTTGGGGCACTACTTTGTTGTGCTGGTAAAGGGTGCTGGTTGATACAACTGCACTTCTGATAGAACAAAAAGCAAATACATTAAAACACAAATAACTTGCAGTTCTGCAGTACAAACACATTTTTTTGTCTAAATCATACACTGCCTGTTCACTATGTGCATCATACATAATCAGCCCAAGTCAGAAACCCCTCCAGTGATTAGGGCACTCTCAGTATCATCTACACAGGGAGATGAACAAGCTGTCCTTCACAACTACTTCTGCTGCTGCTAATAGTACTACTACTACAGAAGGCAGGCATACTAAAAAAGGGAAAGCAAAAATTACTAAGTATCCAAACAAAAACAAGAACTTTGACTAAACAGGCTTTAGCTGGCCACTCTATGCATCACACATAGGCAACTCTCACTCACAGATAGAGCAAATGGCAGGGGATAGTCATCATCATTTGGGGAAGGCAAGCATTACACAGAGGAACTGTGTGAGTGTGAGAGATGAAGTCATAGCAATTATGTACTCTCAGGGCTAGAATCTCCAAATATAATAAAGTCCATTTTGAAGTGTGGGTCTATATGTGTGTGTGTGTGTGTGTGTGTGTGTGTGTGTGTGTGTGTGTGTGTGTGTGTGTGTGCTTGTGTGCATATGTATGCATGTGCATGCATGTAAGTATGAAGTGTCATGGGCATTTGCACCAACATTTTACCCTGGCATCCTGGACAGATGCGACCTGTGGATGGTAGATGTTTAGGTTTATTGTGGGCTCCCCTAACAATGTGAACTACCTGTGCCAAAAGTTTCATTGTTAGCTTCATGACCCTTGGACTGCTAACTGAATGTGTCAACTGGATGAGTTGTCATCATGAATATTTCCATGGCCATGACCATGTGAATCACCATGTCTGGGTGTGCACAGATCCATCATCAATGCAGCAGTGGAATTTTCTACTGTGGGAGCAGGATCAGGCAATTCCATGGCCATGTTGTCTGACATCTGACAATGTACCTGCACAATGACCATGTGGATGTGTCCCCTCCCCCAACAAATGATCAAGAACAGGCACTGCACAGTCCAGTTTGTCATTCATCCTATCAAAGGAGTCAAACACACACCTACACATGCAGGCACAAACACGCACACACACACACACACACACACACACACACACACACACACACACACACACACACACACACACACACACACACACACACAGTTCATGTAGTCTCCTATGTCAGATTGCATGGCATGCAGTAGACTGTCTATCTCTTCTGAAGCCCTGGTCAAACTTGCCTCTACATCTACAAAGGCCCTGTACTTACATTGAGTGCCAGCTACTAGTACACCAACCTCAGGGGGATGGAGGTATGCATACCTTCTCTGATGCCCTGTATGGTATTTCACCCTCATGATGGCTAGGGAGAGATGTCATAATTACTGCAACTGGGTAACTGCACTACTGTGATTAACTGTGTCCTACCAACCTCTTCACTGTCATATAATATGTGCTGGCATAATGACTGTGTCCATACTGTGGGAAGGAGATGTGGCAGGCACAAACTTCATGTCAGACATATCTCTTGCAAACTCAAACTGTGCTTCTCATCACTGCCATCATCATCATCATCATCATCAAAGGCTAGTATTCCTCCAACATTAGACAGGGTGAGATCTACAGTGCTGGTGCTGGACAATGATTCATCTGTGAATACCTCATGAAAAACAAAATAGAAAGGAAAAATAAACACAATACTATAATAACAGGCTAAAAGAAGTCAACTACATATGCAAATGCTATAATCTTGGAGAGTACTACATATGACTGATACAAAAAAGTATGCCTATATCATGTGCAGCTGGTACTTGCACCTCAATGCCAGATGTACATAGACACAATTTTAGTCGACAGAGGTATTTTAAGCATATGAATTAATACAATTTAAAAAGATGAACATACTATATTTTTGAATAGTATACCTTGGGGATCAATAGTGGAAATTTTCTGGGTCTGGTCCAACATTTAGCCAACAGTAAGTAACTCTTCTTAGCTGCCTGGATCCCTAATAGTGGACTGGAATGGCCCCAATTGAAATGCTGGCATTTGTAATGCTAAGTGCCGACAGATCAAAAAAAAAAGATTGAAAATTCAGGAGAAGAGCGAATCTCAAACATTGCTCTTCTGCTTTAAACTGTTTTACAGAGGACAAGCCCTCCCGATGTTGAGGAGGCAAGCCCCAACCTCCTGAACATATATGTACAAACTCTGAGATCACTATATCTCAGGAAAAAGGGAATATTCCAGGGAATGGCCATCTCAGACTCAGTATAAGCAAGTCTGTTTTTTTAGCCATTTAGTCTGCATATTTTGAGACTTACTCTAATGGGTCATAGCATTTTGAAATTGTTACTGGCAGGAACTCCTTAATCTCAGTGAGTGGTGAGTCAATAGATGGCCTACCCTCTGTAGCTGTTCACAACTATGTCAAAGCCTTCGCTTTGTTAGTAGCCTTTTTAGTCATATCAGTGGCCCTATCTCAGGCCATATGGTGTAATAGCCCTGCCAAAAAACAGCACTGCTTTTTTGACCACCTGCTGCCAGACATGGTCATGGAAAGGCTTGTCATTGGAGCATGTATCAAAGAGCCATCCACCATCGAGATAGGGTCCTGTATTATGACCTCATTCTCTGCATCTGGGAAAGGATGCTTTGATGAGAATCACTCCATCCTATTTTTGGATTTAGGAGCCATATCCTTGGTGTGACGGTAAAAGAAATATATATCAGGCAAACACTAACACATGGGGGTGTATAATAGGCCATTATACTTATGGAGAAACAAATGCAGTAAGTGTTTATCATCATAGAAAATAGCACTGTAATATCCCATATGTATTAGCCCCAGTGATACAACTTATAAACCACAGAAGACAACAAGCAATGGTACATGCAAGAATATATACAAGTAATAAGCAGAAAAAGTATCATAAACTAAGAAACAGTGGTTAAAGTAACAAAAAAACTACATGATTCTTTCAGGTCAGAGAGATTCTTACCTATTAAGGGTGTTACAATAATACTAAAAAATTCTAAGCACATGAGTGTGTGTGTGTTGCCGAACCTCCATGAAATACAACTAAGATAACTGGAACATAAGTTATTTGAAAATACTGTAGGTACACAGCACTGACTGCAAACAATTTATCAATGTACTATGAAGCAGTAGTTGTATGGAAGAATACATACCTTAAAAGGCTTGGGAAACCAAGCGATCTTTGCTACAATGCTCTATAGTGCCATGTCCTGCTTATATGGGAAAAATTAATCCCCCGTGGGCACATGAAATATGTTAATTAGCTGTCCACCCATTCTAAATTCTGAATCATTCAATTTGCTCAAAGTGCTGTGGACATAAACAGGATGTTGATATTGCACAATGATAACCACATGCATGAGTAGTACAAGTGTGTGGGCATTGCCACATGCATGAGTAGTACAAGTGTGTGGGCATTAGCCCATGCATGAGTATTACAAGTGTGCCGGCATTAGCACATGCATGAGTAGTACAACTGTGTTGGCATTAGCACATGCATGAGTAGTACAACTGTGTGGGCATTAGCACATGCATGAGTATTACAAGTGTGTCGGCATTAGCACATGCATGAGTAGTACAACTGTGTGGGCATTAACACATGCATGAGTAGTACAACTGTGTCGGCATTAGCACATGCATGAGTAGTACAACTGTGTGGGTATTAGCACATGCATGAGTAGTACAACTGTGTGGGCATTAGCACATGCATGAGTATTACAAGTCTGTCAGCATTAGCACATGCATGAGTAATACAACTGTGTGGGTATTAGCACATGCATGCGTAGTACAACTGTGTGGGCATTAGCACATGCAAGAGTATTAGAAGTGTGTCAGCATTAGCACATGCATGAGTAGTACAATGGTGTGGGCATTAGCACATGTATGAGTACTACAACTGTGTGGGCATTAGCACATACATGAGTAGTACAACTGTGTGGGCATTAGCACATGCATGAGTAGTACAACTGTGTGGGCATTAGCACATGCATGAGTATTACAAGTGTGTGGGCATTAGCAGTACTGATCAGTCAATGATATGTAAAGTGTCCATGCTAATGAAAACTAGACTTTAAGAGGTTGTACCAGAAAAAAGGTTATCAAAGAATTCTAAGCTCTATTTACTCTGACTGAAAACTGATACACATTTTAGTCAACATTTTATAAGAATATGAGATGCCTCTGCATACATCTCACATATGGAATGAAGATTGTTAACAATATGGCTGAAACCTGCATTGTATATACATAGACCAAAAACAATTGTTTGTGGTTATGCCAACCTTTAAGACATTCCTTGTACAAAGAATACAGTGATGTAAAGCCCAACAAATCTTATTAGTAACTCTTGCTTTGAAAATAGCTGTTCTAAGCTCACATTCTTTATCATCCTCACTTTTTCTTTGATCACAGTCACTGAATTGTACTATGATAGGAAAAACAACAGCAGTCCGATAGCATGGGTATAGTGCAGAATAAATGTACATTTCAGGTGTACAATGCTAATTACGTGCTTAAATTTCTCCTTTTTTATTTAAATGTTCAGGTGTTGCAACATGTTCAGCATGTCAAAGTCTCATTGCAATGCCACAGGTGCAGTGCTCAAATCTTGTGAAGGTGTCATCTACATAAATGTAGGAATTCTTACTGTAAACATTTTACTTGTATTAAAACAAAGAGTTGAGAAATAATTACACTAATGTATGAATAACCTTTTATTTAATTAGAAACTTATTTCTGAGTTCATCATTTGTGAAATGGTTGGAACTGCACATCAGTGATGGTCATTGATGCCCTGGACTGAATGACAGTTCCCATCCTATGGCAAAAACTCCAGTTTTAATTTCTCTTTTGCAAAGACTTAGCTTTTGATCATGCAAAGGAGGCTGATGGTGGTTCACCTCACTTAGCATTTTGTACATTAAAGAATATAGAAAATCATAGCTCTGTCATAACTGACTGAAAGACTCCATGTGTTTCTGCAGTATGCCCTGAATGACAGCATACTAACTGCAGGGTTTGAATTCAAATTTGGGATATTTTACTTTTATATGTCATAATTCTTGTGATCTTTTTCCCTTTATTTTAATGTAACATGCATGTGTATTGTATAACTGATTGAATGTTTCCTTGTGTAAAGGAAGTATGTCTTGAATGACAGTACAATAGGTGCAGGGTTTGAATAAATGTTAGGGATAGTTCATTTTTGTGGCATAAGACTTGATACTTTTTTTGATTATTTTAATGTAACCTACACATGCAATGTATAACATTAATGTTGCAATATAACTGTATATTGTGCCTACAAAACCTGATAATTTGTCACCTGCATTTCTCATATTACTATTTAAAGGCAAAACACACTTCTTATGTACATGATGTGGAATAATAGCAGAAGTGCAAGCCCATGAGGAAACACAACTAGCAGGATAGTAATTTACTTCAATATGAAGACCACATCATCACAGCTTTCCAAACTTGTAAACATTATTTCATTGGCTTATCTGTATAATGAACAAGTGTAAATCATATTGGATTTGCTGGGAAGAACATTCTGTACTGGGAACTCTGTATGGCTATTTTCTCAGTCTCTGCTTTCCCATAAAACAATAACGCTGTCAGGTAAGATAACAGCGCATCACATACATGGGAAACAAATGCATTATGATTTTAATCTTTATGTGAAAGCTGATGTGTAGCACTGTCAGTGACTAGGAATGACTGTAGAAAAATAGAACTCCACATCCTATGGTAAAAACTCAAAACAATTAAGCCTGTGCTAAGACTTTGCCATCTAATGTACAGATAATCTGAGCTTTGACACGCTTCAGTTAGCAATAAAGATAATAAAACAATTAATCCAATGACAAACTGTTCCACCTAAAGTAATTTGTGCCTCACTTTATTAATCCACTGAAGTAATAACTTATACTACAAAAGCTAAAATGTTTTAAGAAGTAGGAAAATTTAGTTAGACACACTTTTGTAGTCCTCACATTACATAATTGGAGTGTCAGCTTTCCTGTGGTACTAATAATTAATACACAGAGTTTAGAAGTTCATGCTTCATTTTGTCACAGGATCAGTTCTCAGAAGTTATCACTCACACTTTATTTCCTATGTAACACCAAAGGATCCTGTAAAAATGAAACTAATTACACATAAAGACAACACAGAAGCGCAACAATATTATGTAGGTGATTTCATAGTCCAAAATGCTATCATCCATCCTTGAGTACATGCCTAGAGGTGGGACTACATCATTTGAAATGTGACTGAAATGTCATTAACCAGCATAAGCAAGAGTCACTGTGAAGAATATATATATATATATATATATATATATATATATATATATATATATATATATATATATTTATTTATATACCCCCACACCTCCTGCTACTTATTTATTCCAACTCCAAGATCGCACTACAGCGCAGAAAGGGAAATCTCCCATTCTGCGCTGTATGCCGATCCCCATTCAGAAGGTCGAGCTTCTGAAATTTCGAGCATATGGTCTCGACCATATGCATTTCAAGATTTCAGCCATTTGACCTGCTGAAGCGGAACCTTATATATAAATATACCATGATCAGCATGCACAGTCACATCTTACTGTCATGTTTCTCATCAAAACTGGCCATTGAAGAAATAATGCATATATTTAATTCTTGCCTATTTCTCTGCCTTATATGGTGCAAATGCAGTTTTCTAGAGCATTTGTCATTGTGCACAGACTGGTGCACATGACATGTGATTTGGGCACCAATTGCCTGACATTTTTCCTGAAATCTTTGAAGAGATCACATAGCAAGTGATGATGAAGGAAGTGCTCCATTTAGAGCACAGAGGTAGTGTCAAGAGGAATTAAAGATTTTGGTAGGCCTCCTTGTGTAACATTATAGCCAATGGTCCCTACAGGATGACTATATTGGGCATCATTGCAAGAATGAGGCTTGGAATTAGCATAGCCAAGGCTGGCATCTCATTCACAGATGAACAGTGCAAGTACCATTAAAGTGACTTGAAAAGGTGAAAACAGGACCTCCTTAGCTGAAAGGGGGAATATAATAGGTACCATGGTCTACCTTGGTTATATAATGATATTGACCTATAAACATATAATATGCAACCATGACTTGGCAACACAAATGAGTGTTCATTATTTTTTTTTCTTTTACATGTAGTATCTGCAGAGATTGAAAGATATCATGAGGCTCATTAGGAAAGACTGCAACAACTCAAATAGGCATGGGATCAGTTTGGGTTCAGGTATGACTGATTGACATTTCATAATAGCACTGATTTTACAAATAGGTTATCAATTATTTGGATATCTGTCCATAACTGTTTATCAAGCAACTATATGGCTATCCATATCATACATTTGCAGACTGTACAGACCTGTACAATCAGTGCAAGCAACACTGCAGTAGTGCATAGTAAAGATAGATGTCTGCAGGTTCAGATCCAGACAACAAAAAATACTCAGTATTATTTAATATTTAGTGTGTGTAGTCATTAATGTAGAATAACATGTAATCATTCACACATACATTTAATGACACACTCTGCATAAACCAGATTTCAAATATTTGTTTTGTATGTTGTTTATAATTGTACCAGCCAGGTAATTTATACCTTTAGTAAATTAATGGCCTCATTATTTGTGGATGTAATTTTTTTAAAAAATTCATGTGTTATATATAGTTACCAGCACATATTACAATTACATGATATTTATGATATTATTCTCTTTAGTCTCTCCCCGCCCTCATTCTAAATATCCTTTTTGTATTATTTTATTACATTTGATCAAGTGTTCTTGCTGCACCACCAGCAGAGCACGTTATACCAGTCACTGTAACATAGACTGCCATCACTCTACAGGTGGCTGAGGCAGTACCATCACAGGCAGCACAGGTACCCAGCATTTCTAGGTCACATCCTCCCAGAGTAGCCTCCACAACCCCTGCACTACCTGTGTCAGGTAGCTGTGCCCCAGGGTTTGGTGCAGTGGTACCCAATGGGAGTAGTACCAGTGGAAGTGGTCACTATGTCTCCCAACAGCAGCTGACAGAACTGGTGGAGAAGGTTATGAAGAGGGGCCATTGAGCCTGCATTGGCCATGGATCCTGGACTGAATCACGAAATCTCTGTTGTATACAGTACTGCCGCAGGTGTCTGGGATAGTTGTGAGAGTTTTGAATTTGAGGAACAGATTCCTACTGTGTTCACACTAGAAAAGGATATGGCTCCAAAGTCCCAAAACAAATTCCAATCATGGTATCCCCATACCCCCTTGCCCATCACCATCCCTGTCTGTCTTGTATGTCCTATATGTCTGCTCTTGCTAGCTAATGTATCGGCATACCTACCACTCATATTCCTAAATACCTTCCCCAACATTTCACTCTCTTAAAACAAAATGAAAAGGACATCTGTCCCACAAAAAACAACTTTCAATACGTAACTCTCCACTTTGCATAGTGTGCATATATGATACACTTAATTTGGTCCAGTCAGTCAAACAACATTTTAATTTGTTGTCACATAACTTTCATGATGTGACTATCCAATTTTTCCAAATTCCTTGTAAAAATATAATGCTTGCTTGTGAAGAAGTGGATAGCTATGGTACTATTCCGCTACCATCCTGCACATTCCTTAATTCTTCTCCAGTATACTACCCTTTACCTGCTCCACATTTTTAACACTGTCTTATCACCCCAATTTCACACCTTTATTCTAGTCAAAAAGATAGATTTACACACCATACATATGGTCAGAAATGGCCCAGCAGCACAAAATCTCTATTTGCGCCCTCAGACTTTGTATGACACTTGGTATTTAGCAACACCGCTACTTATACTTGTGTAATGGTAGCTGCTGCTTCCCATCCAGTGGCAGTAAATAATCAGATTTTGCTGTCAGATAAAGTCATATGGTGCTCCTCACACTACTGTAATTAACTCTGCTGTGTGACAGAAAGCAATGCTGATATCATCATAAAAAAACAGTAATTATATGTATAACAAACTCCAGGATTGTGTGTGTGTGTGTGTGTGTGTGTGTGTGTGTGTGTGTGTGTGTGTGTGTGTGTGTGTGTGTGTGTGTGTGTGTGTGTGTGTGTGTGTGTGTGTGTGTGTGTGTGTGTG
Source organism: Protopterus annectens (assembly GCF_019279795.1). Classification (NCBI taxonomy): domain Eukaryota; kingdom Metazoa; phylum Chordata; order Ceratodontiformes; family Protopteridae; genus Protopterus; species Protopterus annectens. Next base: position 309,727,884 of record NC_056729.1, read on the forward strand.
TGTGTGTGTGTGTGAGTATGTTAAATGTGATGCAACATTGCCAGTGTGTGATATACAAAGCACATTGTCCCTTCCTTCACACATTTGTCTAGCTCCCTTCAACTGTGTCATTTCTGTTATCTGGGATATGACTACATCTGTGGTATGAACACTTAGTGCACAGGTGTACAGCATGTTAACTGAGGTAGGCATGTGTTCAAAATTTAAACATTATTCTTTACATTTACAATCATATATTGTAAAGAAGTAGATAGATATGCTGCTCTCCTGCCACTGTCCTACTTATTCCTTGGTGACTCCATCAGTGCCTTGGCATGCTGCCCATTTTCAACTCTGTCCTAAAAGCATCAATTTGCACTTTTAATGTTATTCAAAAATAGATGCACACAACACACACATATTTCCAGAAATGGCTTATAAACAAAAATCTCTATGTCTGTACTCATCATTTATGGGACTCTTGGCATGAAACAGCAGAGCTTAGTGCTATCTCTCATCCTATGTTAAAAAACCTCATAGCATAATTATACATATACTAATCATTTGCCTGTGGTTACACAAATGATCTTGACAGTATAGCACTTAGTGCTAACATTTACACATGAAGAAGGTTTTAATTCCCCAATTGTTGTACTCTCTTCTGAAGGAAGCCATTTGTACCTCAACACACTGCTCAAATTGACACTTCAACTATGTGCTTTCTAACATTTGTGCAATGACTTATTCTGTGTCATCATCTATTAGTGTTCAGGAGAAGAGACTGTATGAGTTACATAGACAGTTGTTTGAATCTTGCAATGTGTACAAAACCAATTGATAACAGATATGACTGGCTTCCTTAGCAGATATCATCATCAACTCCCTTTTTTCCATTTTCCACATGAGGTCAGGGTGTCATGTTATCTGTCCCCATTTCTCTCAATTCAGTGTCACACTCCTGCCTTCTTCTACATGCATGCCTGACTGTCATAGATCTTCTCTCACACAATCCATCCACCTTTTTGCAGGATGTTCTTGTTTCATCTTACCTTTTTCTTGTCTGTCCCAAATCATCTTCACTAGATTGTCTTCTGCTTTTCTGCACGTGTCCAAATCACCGTAATCTGTTATTTTTTATCTTTTCTGCAATGGGAGTAATTTTTGTATCTGCTCTTATGCCCTCATTTCTTCATCTGTCCCACAGTGTGCATCCTACCACCCTTCTCAGGCACTTCATTTCCATCACTTCTAGCTTCCTCATCTGCTCTGCCTTTACTGCCCGGGTTTCTGTGCCATGCAATAGTACTGGTCACATCATTGTTTTGTACACTTTACTTTTCAGCTACTTTGGCATTCTTCTGTCATTCACTATACCTGACACTCTATGCCAGTTGGCTGCAGCCCCCGATCTAGCTTTGACCTCTTCTTCAAACTTCCCTTCTCCTCAACCACCTCTCCCAGATACTTGACACTATTAACCTCTTCACTATTTTCCCTTCTATCTCAATTCTTCTGATTTCCTCAATTTGCTGCCATTACCACTGTCTTATCTGTTCTTAGTTTCATCCCATGTGACTTTAGTTTTGCATTCAATTCCCCTATCCTTTGCTGAAGTTCTTGCTCAGTCTGTCTGCCTGTAATGTCACATCATCTACATACATCAACTTTGTTGGTCATCTCTGACCTGTTTGCTATTGTAGTCCACCACCAGTATGAACTGCAGTGGGCTCAGATCTGAATCTTGTTGCACACCCACTCCCACTGGAAACCCCTCTGTGAGACTGAACACTGTTTGTACTTGAGTCATTGGGTTCTTGTACATAGTCTGCACTAATTCTACCAATGTTTCTGGGACTTTAAATGTGGAACTGTCAAAATCAGCTTTCTTGGGACCTTGCTATATGTTTTCTCCAAGTCTAGGAATGCTCAGTTGTACTTCCTCATCTCTAGCTTCTTTTCAACTATCTGACTCACTGCAAACATTGGATCAGCTATGCTGCATACTGATATGAATCCCAACTGCTCTCCTATCTTACTTTCTACTACTCCACTTACCAAATCACCCTTTTCAGAACACATATATGATATGCCTCTTTACTGCCCACAGTTGTGGATGTCCCCTTTGTTCTTTTATACTGGAGTATCCTGTTTATATGTGATCTTGAGGTACTTTATCTTGTGACTATCTCTCTTTCTGAATGCACTCTTTTCCTCACTAACACAACCTTCTGTGGGGGCATAAACTAATTATGAATACTGCTGTCTCATTACACTGGAGTCTGATTACCATGAGTCTGTCTGATGACATCCCTCTCACTGCCTTTTGAAGCTTCTCTCTCACCAGAACTCCCACACTAGTCTATGATCTGTGTTCTCATATCTTCAGGATAGTGTACACACCACATGAGATGCCTAAAGTGGTTGGTCTGTACAACTCTTCCCTCTATAGGGCATCATGTAGAGTCTGTGCTGCAGCTCACAGCTCCATTCATTAGTGAGTTTGAGATGGAAACACTCAGCATGTTTTTTGGAGGTGGGAGGAGCCCCACAGGGACACAGAGAGAACATACAAACTCCAAACAGGTATTGGCCGGAGGTCAGGATCAAACCTTATACCTTACTCATTGGAGGCAAAGACATTAACCATTATGTCAACTGGTCTCTTTTTACTTACTTAGTAGATATGGTTGTACAAAGTTCAACTTAGGGGTGACATTTATGTTCCAAGAGGATTTTGATCCCTCGGGTGTTGTATTACTTTTTAATATTCTAATAAGTTATCCCTTCAACTGTGTTCTATCTTAAAACAATGTTATGACTTCTTCTGTGGCATCAGCTACAACTTCATAGGTCTTCAGTCTATTTGACTTATGTGGGTATGTGTTTAAATCCACTATTGCCTACCTTGTTTGTGCATGTAAAATGTGTGTAAAATAAAAACAAAAACAAAAAAAAAGGACAATGCCGACATGCTTGAATTCCTTACTTAACAGAGGTGATGTGTGATATTGTTTGTTGATGGGTAGCCGATCCTGACTCCCGAACATAGAATTAATTATTATGGAAATGATAAATGATGAATATTGGCAACCTACAGACACTGGACCCAACTCAATTTAGCTTTGTAATGGGAAGGTTATGTCTACCTAAACATGGAGGCTTGTTTGAGACAGTCATCAAGGTAATGGATGAGGGTAAAAGAGTAAATACTGTATATCTTGACCTGCCATTTGCTACAATACCCTACTCAGGAGTTATTGACAAGCTGTCTGAGCTTGGTGTAAACCCTTAAATATCTTACTGGATTTCTGGCTGGCTCACAGACTGGACCCAAGAAATCAGGATCAGTGAGACCACCTACATTTAGAGATGGGTCACCAGTGGAATACCCAAGGGGGTCTGTACTGGGCCCGCTCCTGTTTTGCATCTACTTCTCATAACTCAAGGCTAACATTAAAGGCCTATCACTCACCAAGTTCATAGATGACTGCAAATTGGTATCTATTATAGATCCCCCCCCAAAAAACAAACATCTTGCAGGTGGGTTTAACACAGACAAATGACTGGTGCCATAGCCATGTCCTAAAACTCAATGCCAAAAAATGCATTATAATGCAGTTTGTGAAACTGTAATCTAAATTAATTACTCCTTCAATAAAACTGCCCCTAAGTGTCAACCCAGGAATAAGGGATCTGGAAACATATGCAGATAGCAATCTGGTCTTTGACCAACATGTAGCTAAGTTAGTAAGAAAATGATTCTATGTAACCTAAGTTATAGATAAAGGTATGGCATCCAAGTCCAAGAAGATTATTGTTTCCCTCTACTCAGCCCTTATCAGACTTATCATCGAATACAGTGCCCCCTTTGGCATGTATCTAACCAGATACTTGCAACAGCTGGAAAGAACACAAAGCTTTCTCACCAGGAGAATTCAGGGCAATGATATCTTGTCCTACACTAATCGCCTAAATGCACTGTCTCTATTCAGTCTCTTAAAGGCTGCTGAAATATGGATATTTTTCTGGCTCACAGGGCTTCCTCAGATCCTACCTTGATGGATCATTTGCACATTTGCAAACAAACAGCAACAGAAACAGTAGACCCATGGATATGAGCTTCACTTGTGACATAAACAGAACATGCTGCAGATAGAAAACCATAAATTTACCCCTGGTCTGACCTGGCCCCTATGTCACTTATGCACAGAGGCTGTCAGTAAGAAAAGTATTATACTAACTTAACCCCCCCACCAACAAATCCTTAGCTACCTTCCTACTATCAAGGTCCATGTCCCCCATATACTTGGGACCCAAACAGTTTCAGCTTGTAAGGGCCCTAGAGGTCATTAGCCTATTAATAACCTATGAACCCATAAACAGTGCAATGTCAGAAGCATGTCAATGTCATGATAAGGCAGGCTTTGCAGAAGGCATGCAACATAATGGTAGAAAGGAGTGTAATTATAGTGGGGCCAGCAGTCATTGTGGCCATCATTGATTCTTCCCTGCACAGAGATGAATAGAGAAATGCATCAAACTTTGAAGTGTGATCACTAGTTCTGGTAGTGGCTAGATACCAGTCTAACATTGTGACAATGATGGAATCCATTTATGTTAGTAGCCATACATCATATGCTATATAGCAACTATTCCTCCTGTGGGGTGGTACACCCGAAGAGTTGGATCAGTTTATAGTTTATATAAATGGAACAACTGATTTTCTGAGATTTGAATGTTCTAAATCATTTGATAGGATAGAATTTTTAGATGCTCTCATTAGTAAAGATAAGAACACTGTTAATACGGATTTGTTTAGAAAACCTTGTCGAAAGAATAATCTATTACACTACAACAGTATGCACCCTAGACACCTCTATCCCAATATAGTCAGAGGTCAGACATTAAGGGTCTCTAGGCTAGTAACAGATGATATGAGACATCATGAACAATGTGAGACACTAAGAGATGAATTTTTAAATAGAGGATACAATAAACAAGTATTGAACAAAATATTTCAGGATAATTCGTTGGAAAGAGAGGGTAGGTAGACCATTCCTACATAGGACTGGCAAAGATGGCAATAGTATAAAAAGATTTAAGACAGGAACAGTTAAGAATAGAATAGTGATACCTTTTACAAACAGGAATAATACTATTAGAAACATTTTAACTAATAATTGGGGAATGTTATTGGTAGACGATAGGCTAAAAGATATTATAGGTGATAGGCCTGATATCACATATAAGAATATGAAATCCCTCAAGAGGTTACTCTGCTATGAAAATAATATAAAGGTAGCCCCTTTAACACAAAGGAAGGGTACATTTCCATGCAGACATTGTAATCAATGTAGCGACATAGCAAAAGAAAATAGTTTTACACATCCTGATAATGGTAATAATTTTAAGTTTGATAGATATGCTGATTGTAGATCCAGGGACTTGATATATTTGGCAAAATGTTCCTTATGTAAATCATTCTATATAGGAAAAACTAATAGAACATTACGGGAAAGAATTAGGGAGCATATATATGCCATAAATAGAGAGGATGATAGGAATGCTTTAGCCAGACATGTATTGAGTCTAGGATCTAAACATAAATTCACGTTTCAAGTACTTGAGCTAGTCAATAAAACAGATAGACTTGGTGATATAAAGAACTTCACTGAAGAAAAGGAAAACAAATGGATATTAAAGCACATAGAGGCCATGGCCTCAATGATAAAATATCACTTAAACCTTTTCTAAAAGGGAGACCTTATAGTCATTAATATCCATACATGTACAGTAAACAAGTTAATATAACTTGCATACACTATTTCTGTACATGTATACTTAGCCAAACATTCAGTGTAAGTATGTTTAACATATACATTTATATATATATGTATTTTTTATATATATCCACACACACATATATATATATATATATATATATATATATATATATATATATATATATATATATGTGTGTGTGTTTAATAATTTTGTTATTATTATCTTTATACACTATTCTAGTTATTGATTTAGCTATGCCACATAGGATAGTGTTATACATGTGACACCATTTTTTAGTTTGTTCTTATAAGTTGTAGGCTATTTTATATTAGTACTGCTAATTATTATTATTTTAAATTGTTCTATTCTTAATTTTAGTAGATGTGTCTTGTATAATATATATGTATATTGCATTTACTATATATACAGCCACAAGATATAGTCTTTTATATAAGCTACTAACATAGCAATACACCTTTAACAAGGGATGACTGTGATAGAGTTTTAATTATTCTAATTGCTTTAATTATTCAATTAACTATGAGTATATAAGAACACATTTTTTTAGATGTATTTTAAGTCTGAAGAAGCGTTGTTAAAACGTGAAAGCGCTTACTCCTTCCTACAGCTGTTCGTTTGATGTTTTTAATTCTCCATTAAAGCCTGAAGAATCATCGTGGTGTGCCTCTTTTGTGTTTTTGGATACAAATAGGACTTTTCTCAAGAGACACTTCATCCAGTACTGGTTTGTCTTTGTTGCATGTATATAGCAACTATGCCCAGACTGACAATGGGGAGCACACACAGACCATTGCTTATGTGCTCCATATGTACATTGGGTGTTCAGATTAGGTGGACCTCAAACACAGGTAAGTGTCTGATAATTGCCAGCATGTACCCACCTTTCATTTGCATGAGCACCATCAAGTATTACAGCTTGTAGGGAAGGTACTGTCCCTCTAATGTTTCATATATTGTGTATTCATTGGATGTATAACTGTTATGGTGACACCTATAGAGACTGGGTCAGGAAAACAGGCTGAGATCAGCTCCTGTCCAGGTTTTGATGATGATGATGATGCTGACACAAAGAACAAGAGACAGCCCCAGGGCACATTAACACTTTTCTGTCTATCCCAGGTGGTTCTACATCCTTCACCCAGGGTGACACTGTGACCAACCCCACCATTGATATCCTACAAGGTCCACAGCCTGAAAGAGGCATCTCTTCTGTCACTACAGCAGTGTCTGTGCTACAACTGGTCCTATGGCTGGAGACCAGCATACCAGATAGGACAACTAAAGACCTACCATACAGCTAGCTAACAGAAGTTGAAGGCAGCAGCCACTGAAACAGCCAGTTTCATATATGCAATTGGCTCTAGTTATCAACCTATAGGCATGCAAGTTTTTTTCATTTGGGCACTGTCTGCAGATGCACACATTGACATACACATGAATGTTATGGTGTGAGGCCTTATGGAGTTTGTTGCCCAAGACTGCCAATGTCTGGAGTCCATGGACAAGGCATTATTTGGATTCCTGTTTTCTGTGATGGCAAACATGGCACATAAAGCCAGCTGCATGCAGATGGTAGCCAGTACTACCATCATCAGCCTGAACCTCAGTCTTGGCTGTCATCAATAGCCCTACACATGGTGACTGACAACACTGTCCATTGCAAAGAATGTGACCAGCACTTGGCACTGTTAGGATATCCCTGTACCCCATCACAGTCTGGGGTTGACACACTCCAAGGCTAACTGTGGAAGGTGGCCTTATGTGTGTGCTCCACACAGCCCTGTTCAATGCGTTATGATACTTTTGTGTCTTGTAGCCACCAGTTTTCACTCATCAATGTGGCTTTACTGCATAGGCAAACAGTGAATCCCCCTATGTTCCTACATCACAGTGTAACAATGTGGCAAGGTTGTAACACTGAAAACATTGTAAACACTATAACACAGATACAGATGAGGGGCATTGGAAATGTGAACTCCAAAGGAATATTGAAAATGACAAAGTAATGATCACATAAGATCATCCCATATCAGCGCTAAGAAGGTAGAAGCAGGGAGTCCAGATACTGTAATCTGAGAGAAAAGGCAAAAGCAGCAGTGATTATCAAAATCACTACACCCATTGAGTACACCATCTTATGAACTAAAGGACATACAGGGGGCAAGCAAAAAATAGAGCAATGTGGGAAAAGGATAGTTCTAGTTGTATTTGAATCAACTGGGCTAGAAAAATAGAATCTTTTAACATATTTGCAGATGCTACTAATACAAGTAACCCCATACAAACTACAAAAAAATAGAATTCTAGGTACATTGCAAGAATCCGAGAAAACTATTCTTGGAAAACATCAAAGACTGAAACAAAACAGAGTGTATGTATATTAATTATGCTCTGACTTAGGAACTGGGTCCATTCCATTCAAGGTATGAAAAAGACCTAAACATCTGGAGAAAATAAACAGAGATAGAAGCAACAGTGGTTCCTATTCCATCTCTATAAAGGAAATCATGTATGACACAGATTACCCTCCTCCCTGTGACTAATGTCTCTACTTCCAGTGACTATTAGCTCCATATCCACTGGTTATGTAGATGGCCATGCATCCATGTATTCAAAGCAGAGCTGGATCATGGTCAAATGGGTCCCTAGGCAGGGTAATAGATTGGAGCCCCCCACAGTAACCCTCCAGCAGATTCCACCCTGCCTGGCATCCATTCCAGTGCCCCAGTACATGGTTATCTCTCCCCATTTATCATAAACACTGTTCAAAACTGTTGGTGTACATATTATTTTCTTCTTTACTTCTACAATGATTTGAGATATTTGGATTTAATTTAAAACTTTTATTTATAATTTTATAGAACAAATACCAATAGCCATCTGCTAAAAAAAAAAAAAAAAAAAAAAAAACAGCCTTACAATAAAGACAGACTTTGAATGAAGAGTGAAGTTAAACTTCTCTGTCCTTGAAACTCACATTCATTGAATGGGCATTGAATTTAACATTCAAAGAAAATGCATCTGGCCAGTGGCATATTAAATTTACCTTTGGGTTGTTTTCCAACAATAGGCCCCTTGCACACACTTTTAGGACAGTGCACACATGCATGTGCTCTTTGATTCAACTTCAAAAAACAAGTAATCTCTGTGGTATCCCAGAAGACTCAAAAAATAAAACACTAAACAAATATAATGGGTCCAAAAACAAAACAGTGTAAGAAATTTATCTGTGTGATGGAAGATTTATCTAGTTAATCACTGTATATTAATCAGATCAGATAATGGTAGTAGAAATAGTGAACTTAAACTCATCCTTAGTCAAAAAATAATAAAAATATATAATTTGAAATATTGTACAGAATTACTAAGTATTAGGAAGTAATCCAAGCAGGGTAGGTAGTCTGTTTCCAGTCAAAAATCATTTATTAAGTACACAGACAAGTGATCCAAGTAAAAAAAATAACAGAGTAATAGTTTCCTCATGAGCTTTCTATACTTTTTATCAGGCAAGGGAGTGGTTTATTGTTGCTGTAAAACAAAGTGTTATTGGTATACATGTTAAATTCACATCCCTTCCCCCATAAGTATGACATTTGAGTTGGTCCTGCCCTACTTAGTAGCTGTCATAATAATATAACCCTTATGTACTTTAAATAAAATTAATAATGATGTGGTACCTCTTATTTAACCAGATTATTAAGTCTGTGATTTTATCCAAGACACTATACTTCATGGCTAGAAATATATAAACCTTAGACCATTTGGCAGTCTAAAATATATATAAATATACACTTTGCATGCAAAAAATCCATTGTAAAAATCATATTCTATTTCCATAACCTATTGTTAATAAAGATCACTTTTGTCCTTCTAGACTTCTTCAGGTCTGTGTACAAGAACCCTTAAAACTATCTACCCAAATGTTATTGTATAATTAGTTAGTATTGTTACTACACATCATTTTGAATAAAGTGGAAAAAGAAAAGAAAAAATGTATGATGATGGTAACAAAATATATACTTAAATTAAAACTGATTTAACATGATATTTAAAATCAACTGGAAGAATAAAATAAAATAAAATAAAATGAATCATGTAAACAATGTGGCAATTTTCTAAGTTCCAGTGAACTTTTAAGTGAACAGTAGTAGTTTAGTGTAGGCTTTCTAAAAGAGTTTAGCTTTAATTGCCAAATGAGTTCACGTATCTCCAGCATATTCAAGATGTCTTCTTCAAGATCACCCATGTCTATGTGATCCAGTATCTGGAACTTAGAACCTGTTTGTCTTTTATGAAGAGCAAGGTGTTTGGCTAGTGCATTATTTTTACAACCAGAGTGGATTTCTGCCAGATGACATGAAATCCTAACTTAAGTTATTTACAGTCTTGCCTACATAAAATGCATCACATTCATTGCACTTTGCCCTGTAAATTAATTTTGTAGTGTCACAGTCCCCCCTTCACTGGTCTTAATGATTTTCTTTAAATAAGGGCAATAAAAACTATCACAATGCTGTATAAATATACATAATGTACAATTAGCTTCAGATATTTTAGTGTTTCTCTCATATAGTCTAGGTTTAAATTCAACAAAATGTCTAATGTTCCTGGCCTTCCTGTAAACAAAGGATGGAACATCACCTAAGATGTAAATCAGAAAAGGATTTCCTATGACAATGGGCCAGTTTTCTGCAATGGCCTTTTTGATACTGTGATAATCCAAAGTGTATGTCAGGATGTAGCTATTTTTGCATTTTCTTATTCTCTCTGGAATTTCTTAACATTCTCCTACTGGGGAGGTTGAGTGAAGGTGCTTCAGTCCTTTTCAGTTCTATAATAGGTTCCAGGATGTTTTTTAACGTCTGACTTTCATAGCCTCTCACTAGAAAATCACTCTCTAAGCTGTTCAGGTTTCTCAAAAATTATTCCATCTCTGTGTTAATTCCAGCTAATCTATAGCCCTGGGACTTCACCACATTATACTTGTTTTTGCAGGATGCAGACTTTTACTATGGAGTAATAAGTTAACCCTCATTGGTTTTCTGAATAGATCAGTGGTGGAAATCTGCATATCTAAGAAAGTGGTTGAAGTATAGCTACGGGAAGAGGTAAACTTCAGGAAGGGGGTTGTTTGATTGAGGTAAGTTACAAAATCTCCAAGCTGCAAGGTGTCACCTTTCCACACAATAAATATATCATCAATATAACGTAAATAGCATGTGATATGCTGCATGTAGTCTGTGTTGTTTAACACAAAGTCCTCCTACCACTTGCCCAGGGCTATGTTAGCTATGCTGGGAGCTATGGCAGCCCCCATTGTTATACCAGTTTTTTGTTTGTAGTGCTTACCATTGAAAGTAAAGACATTAAAGTCCAGTACAAGATTAATGAGCTTGCTTAACTTTTGCAGTTGTGCCTGTGTACCATGATTATGTTTCTTAAAAGATTCCATAGCTGCTGTTATACAGTAATTGTGAGGGAGCACTGTGTACAGAATTCCACGTCGATAGTTAATAAAATACTGTCAACTTTCACTGTAATGTTTTTTATTTTCCTCAAAAAATCCATCGATTCTCTTATGTAGGACTTATTCTATTCTGCTAAAGGTTTCAGCAAGTAATCAAGGTAAATGGTTGTGACTTCAGAAAGGGAACCTCTACTTGTTACCATCGGTCTATAAGGTAGGTCTTCTATGTTTTGGTGTGGCTTTGGTATTCCAAAAAAGTAAGGTTAATGTGGGCATGGGCTCCGCAAATAATGGTAAAGATTTTTAGTAATAAGTTTTTCTTCCCATAATGTGGTAAGATTAGTGTTCCATAAATCATATGTGCTTTTTATGTCACCCATGGTAAATAACTCATAAAATCTGTTATCCTCCAGCATGTTCTCTATCTTTCGGTTGTAGCTAGTGGTTTCAATCACAAGTATACCTCCTCCCTTGTCTGCCTTCATTACACTCCTGGATTTATCATTGCCTAGCTCGATCAATGCTTTTCTTTCTCCCTGTGTTAAGTTATAAAGTTTTTTCTTAGGAGATTTTTTTAAGTAGTTTCCTGATATCCAGCTCACATTTCACTTCAAAAGCAGCTAATATTTGATGTAGTGGTGGACAATAGCTGCTAGGCCTTTTTGTAGTTTCATCAATAGGCTTATATCCAATGTCATTAATTTTTCCATGAAACTGTACCTTTAAGTTGAGCTTCCTCCAAACATTTTAAGGTTTGTTAGTACCTGAGCTACCTCACTCCTGCAACTTGGTACAAAAGTAAGTCCTTTGGACAATGCACTTTTTTCATCTTCAGTCAGAGTTTTAACAGAGTGGTTCCAGATAAGTGGAGCACCTGTTATGGTGGCTGGTTCATCCATCTGAGCCTGGGACCTGGGTTGTAGATGAAGTTCCAGTCAGGACTGCCCAGGTATTGTATTTCCCTCACCCCTGTCCACTGTTTGCTCCTCTTGTCTCCCTGGGGGTTTGTGGAAAGTGTCTGAGACCTCTGAAATTCCTCCTGTGCTTTCTGGAATCTTAGTTGGTTGGTTGTAGTAGTATTCGTCACTGTGGCTGTGGTGTGGGGAACATGGTAAGAGGGACAAGCTCTGTGGTCTCGTGGTGGTCGTCGTTCCTGTTCTGGTACTGGTGCTGGCTTTGATATTGGTGAGGTGGTTGGTGTCTCTGTTGTCGATACTGATCTTCCCGAAGAAACTGGTCTCTGTGAAGGTGCTGCTGCTCCTGGCAGCTGGATTGTCTGTAGTCCCGGTTGTCCTGGTAGTCCTGTAATTCATCCTGTAGAACTCTCTTTCAGTTCTGGTTGCCTCTGTGGCTTATGTTCATGTCCTGATCTATCTGTGATGTCAAAGGCTTCTGTGGAGTGCTGATAGCCAGTGGGGATTGGGATGGTGGGGAATGTGATGTTGTGGGGGCAGCCTCCTGGTGGTCCTGTATTGCGCTCATGTCTGGTTTTGTGTGAGGATCTCCCCTGGGAAAATCCCATTGAGGTCTGCTGGCCCAGTTATACTTTCCCCTATATCCCCTCTTATAACAAAATCCTTGCCTGTTGTTGGTTCTCATGCAGTTGTTGTTATTATTATTCTTGTACGTCCTAATAAGTCTCCCAGGATCATTTTTGTCCAGTTGATCTTGTTTCATTTTATTAATCTTTCTTTCTTTAATGGACTGCTCATATCCTTTCACTCTTTAGCATCCAGGTTGTTGTGATTCTCATTTTCCAATATTGTTTTTAAAGATGTGATATCAGCCTTTGTAGCTTTCTGCACACTAAGGTTGTTCCTTAATACCAGACAAATACGTTTGTAGCTGGCATCCTCTAAAATATCTTCCCATTCCTTACAAAATAAATCATCCACACTTTTCCACATTGGTCTTTTGTTCAATTTAAGTCCCCTGGGAAGTCTCTTATAGGTTCATAGGTAGGTACTAGGCTATTGGCCCTAGGGCCTATATAAGCCTATCCAAATGGTACCCTGGCTTTCGCCACCCAAGAAAATATTTTCCTGTGCCTCTCCTGTCAAGCAGACCCACAGAAGTTATCCCCGGGCAGAATTTCCTATCTCCCATCCAATCATCAAAATTAAACTTGAAGAGTGCAAATGAGGAGCTTTGTTTGATATAGATAGTTAGTTTGTTCCAGAGTATTGGAACTTTCTGGGACAGGAATTTATCCCTCCAGCATGTTCTGTTTATTGTGGTGACAAAATTTTGACATAGCTTTGTATGTTAGGCAGAGATCACCTCTGAGTAGGCGATATGCGATGGAGTAAAGCTGGAGTTTTTTTAGATGATCTGCATAGGGCATCTGTTTGAGGCTGGTAATCCTCTTTGTGAGGTATTTATGTGGCCTTTCCAGTTGTTGTAGATGTCTTGTGAGGTAGATACCAAAAGGGGCATTGTACTCTATAATGGGTCTAATGAGTGATGACTAGAGGGGAACAATGACCTCTTTTTTTCCTGGATGAGAAACCTTTTGTGATGAAGTGTGCCACATAGAAGGATTTCCTGACTACTGTGGCGTTGTGATTATCAAAGGGGAGACTACTGTCCACCTGTGTCCCAAGGTCTCTTATCACACTTTCAGTGTTAAGTAGACTACAGCCTATGTGGTAGTTCATGGGTACAGAGTTTTTACCAAAAGGGATGGCAATAAACATTTTGGCATTGAGCTTGAGGCCATGGCTTTGACACCAGGCATCTGTCTCACTGAGGCCCTTTTGTAGGATGTCCACATCATTAGGAGTTTTGATTATGGCTCCTAGTTTGCAGTCATCTGCAAACTTTTTTAGCCAAAGACCTTCTGTGTTTGCCTGTACTTCAGAGAAGTAGATACCAAAGAGGAGAGGACCCAGGACTGAACCCTGTGGTACTCCACTTATCACTGGTCTGAAGTTGGATTTGGAGTCTGCTGCTTTCACAGTGTGGGTTCTGTCAGTGAGCCAGTTGGCAACCCATCTTGTGACATAGGGATTTATACCTAGTTTAGTGAGTGTATCTATAATTCCAGAGTGGGGGGTGGTGTCAAAAGCCTTGGCGAGATCTAGATAGGCTGTGTGAACCACCTTACCCTCATCTACGGCTTTGATGACTGCTTCAAAGAAGTCTATCAGGTTTAGGAGACATGATCTGCCTTTTACAATACTGAACTGGGTAGGGTCCAGAGTTTGGAGATTACCAATGTCATTGTTTATATGTTCCATGATAATACGTTCCATAGCCTTGCAGACCAGGCTAATCAGGCTAATGGGGTGGTAGTTCCCGGGGTCCATAGTGGCTCCCCCTTTGTGGAGTGGGATAAGTGTTTCTGTGCACCATTCAGTGGACACAAAGCCTGAGTTGAAGCTATGCTTGAACATGGTACTTAGGTGGGGTGCCAGTTTGTTTTATAGTTTGTGTAGGAAGTAGCCTGGGATGCTGTCAGGTCCCATGGATGCTGTGTTCTTGGCTTTGAAAAGTGTGTTTTTTACCTGTGCAGCTGTGATTACAGGAACTTTACATTCTTCCTGTATAGAGATGGGATCTTTAGGGGACGAGGGAGGAGTAAAGTTATCAATGAACTTATCTGCCACAATGTCGGCAATATCAATTGGTTCTGCATATTTAGAGCCATTGTGCTGTAACTCAGAGCAGATCTGAGAGTTGCCATTGTGGTTGTCTTTAGAATCAGTAGCAATTTTGTTTTTGTAACTAGCTTTGGAGGATTTTATGAGGAATCTCAGCTTCTTATTGAGGCTGACCAGGGAGTTCCTCCAATCATGGGATTTTACTCTTTTTTGCAACAGTTTCTTTCTTCTGTTGTATAGTTTGTCTATGGCAGGGAACCACCAGATTGTTTTCCATTTTTTGGAGGAGAGCATCTTGGTTCTGTTAGGGATTGCACAATCCATGCACTCATGTAAGTGCTTATAAAGTACATTTATGTAGGATTCAGCAGTCATACCTCTATTGTCCATCAGCATGGGTGTCGTGAAGTTTGCCACTTCTGTCTTAAGAAGTGTGAAGTTGACTTTGGAGTAATTTTTTACAGTGGTTTCCCTAATGGGGGGTGGGGATGGGATTTGGATGTCTAGGGTGGTTAGCTTGTGGTTGGATATGACCAACGAGGAACTCACCTCTGGTGTGGAACACCAGCTGCCCTTGTTGGTAATGACCAGGTCTAAGATATTGCTGCCCCTGGTGAAGGTGTGGATAAGCTGATCCAAGGTATTGGAATCTATGAATTCCAGAAAACAGTGAGCACAAGAGTTGGTAAATGAGTAGTTTTCCCAGTTAATGATGGGGTAGTTGAAATCACCCTTTATTAGGGTGTTAGGTTGTACCCTAATATTTTCCAGTGTATCAAGAAATGAGGAGTGGGAATCCTGGGGCATGGTGGGGGATTTGTAGCAAACTACAATTTGGATTGTGGTCTGGCCCAGAGTTAATTGCACTTGGATAATCTCGGATGTATTATGCTGAGCAACTAGCCTGGAGGTGTGGATATTCTTAATAAATATGGACACGCCTCTGCCTTTAGTGTTTCAGTCCAGGTTAGGTGGCCGAATGGTGTGGAATGAATTATAGCCTGGTAATGCAGGAGTGCTCTCTGGAGCCTTGAAGCAGGTCTCTATCACTGCACAGATGTTGATGTTCTCCATTCTTATCTATGCTTTGTTGTAAATATATGTTTTCCTAGTAGAGACCCTGCATGCATTTCAGTTGCTTTTCTAGTTTAGATAAAGTCTCTGAATTCATATTTTCTGGGCCCATTCTTCCCTGTCCATTTTCTGTATCCATTTGTATCTGATCTACTTCTGTGTAATTTCAGATAGGTTGTTGTTGTATCTTTTGGCTTTTCCCGGTTAGGGGTTACCACAGCAGAACTCCGGTCCACTAATGATTGGCAGTAGATTTTTACGTACCGAGTTGCCAGCCCTGACGCACAACCTTCAACGAAGGTACGCCCATTCATGCATGTCTCCACAAAGAAGATGCTTTAGCTGAGAATTGAACAGGACAACATCTTACTGTGAGGCGACAACGCTACCGCAGCACCACCACTGCAAATTTCTTATTCTGTCATTATCCATGTATTAAAATGCTGGAATTCAGGAGACATCTCTAATATGCAGGAGAAACGTGAACTTATGTTGCAACCAAAGATGAACTCTTTTAGGAAGCCTGGACTAAACTACTACTGTTCACTTAAAAGTGTACTGGAAGTTAGAAAATTGCCACATTGTTTACGTCTCATTTTATTTAATTTAATTTTATTTTATTTTATTCTTCCAGTTGGTTTTAAATACCATGTTAAATCAGTTTTAATTTAAATGTATATTTTGTTTCCATCATCATACATTTTTTTTCTTGTTCTTTTTTCCACTTTATTCAAAATTATGTGTAATAACAATACTAACTAATTATACAATAGTATTTTTATAGATAGTTTTTAGGGTTTTTGTACACAGACCTGAAGAAGTCTAGAAGGATGAAAGCGATCTTCATTATCCACAGGTTATGAAAACAGAATATGATTTTTACAATGGATTTTTTTGCATGCGAAGTGTGTAACTTTTATTTTTGTAGCCAATTTTGGCCATTTAAGTGTAGGGCAGCAGCGCGCAAATGGGATTGGGCCGAAAAAAAAAAAAAACTTAAAATAAGCATTCAAAATCACAATTTTGCCATTATATTCAATGGCAGGCAGAAGACAACATGGCCAGTGAATAGTGGTTGCTAAGGGGGAAGGCTCAGTGTCAGACATGTAACTAGGCATTAGCAGGCAATCCTTTGCAAATGAGGGGAATGAATGATACTGAATCCCAGATCCCCCCTCATGGCTAGCCTACACCCAACCGTGTAGGTGCAAGAAGACCATGGTGCAAGCCTAAGAGCTAGCTGATATCATAGAGGGGTATGTCAGGCATAATGTAAGCTTATTGGAGCCCTGTGGCTCGGGTTTGCCCTTAGCTTAGCAAAGCTATTCAAGGGGGTATGTTTGAAGCTGCCAACTACATTTTACATTGAATAAATGGGTGTGTGCACCACACACCATGTTTTAAAGGGAAAAAAAAGTAAACCAGGAAACAGCAGCTCTGTTCACATCTGAGCACTGTGTTTGTGCGGCAGGCCCCTGGGCTTAAACAGGAAGGCAGTGGGAAGGGGAAACAGCAGTAGGAAGGTAATCAAGGAGAGCCTACATAGCTGGCAGGTGAAATGTATCAGAATCAGCCAATTACAGAGGCAGCAGCCGAGCCAGCACACCACTATAAACTATGCAAACAACTTTACCTCTGGTTTTTCCCACAAACTCTACACCACCGATGTACACATGCAGGGAAATTTTACCAAACAAAAGCAACAAATGATAGGGGCTGCAGCAGCTATCATAAATCAACATGTGGAAGAGGCTGAGGGTGGTGAGGATGAGGATGCTGATGACCAACCCACAGTGAGGAGAAGGAGAAGAGTGTACAGACCCAAGGTAACCTACCAGGCGCTACATGAGCTGGAGATAGTGGAGCACTATAGGGTAGACAGGGACCTCCTACAGCAAATTGTTAAGCTATGCCGGCCACACCTCACACACAGAACCAACAGAGGGGAACCCATTCCAGTGGATACCAAGGTATGTGTAGGCTTAAGAATACTAGCCACAGGTACCTTCCAAAGGCCAACTGGGGATATCATGTGGATCTCACAGGCATCAGCATCCAGGGTACTCCACCAGTTCCTGGATGCCATGTCAGTACATACTGGTGACCACGTATATTTCCACAACAGCCTTGAGGCATTGACCAACAATATAGACTTCACGTACATATGCATCAAAGCACCACCCGGTGAGCAGGTTAAGGTCTACATCAACCACAAGAGCTTCCCCTCCATCAACTGCCAGGTCATGTGCGATGCCCAGGTCATTATAATGAATGTGTGTGCTGGCTGCCCTGGAAGCTATCACGACTCCCACATCTGGCATATGACGCAGCTGTACCAGAGATTTGCCAATGGGGCCATTGCTTATGGCCACCTAATGGGGGATACTGGTTATGCACTGGAGCTGTGGCTGATGACACCCATCAGAAATGCACACATACCGAAACAAGTACTCCGTAATGAGGCACACTCACAGACCAGAATCATAATAGAGCATGTTTTTGGGATGCTCAAGTCACGGTTCCAGTGCCAGGACACATCCGGGGGAGCCTTGCAGTACTCACCAGCTACATGTACCAAAATTGTCATCATATGTGCCATGCTACACAATATGATCCTGTTGAAACAGCTGCAGAAGGAACAGCATGGGGCAGGGCCACACGGCTCCCTACCAGTGCCAAGGCCTGCACAGGTACAGAGTAACTCAGAGGAGGAACAACCTGAGCCTGCCCCAGTAGGCAGAAGGAGGTGTGCCCAGTATGCCCAGGCCGTGGCAAAGAGGCAGTGCATAGCACATACACTGACATGGTAGGAACCCAGGGAATGACACCTTTCTCTGACTCCCACATACAGTAAAAGGGATGCCAAACATGACACTACCTGTGCTTAACCACGTATAGGGAGTGTACTACATGCATCCAACACAGTCAGCCCTTCAGCAACATCCTCAATAATGGTACAGCCACAAGGTAATGTATGCTCCCTATCATTTGCAGAAAGGAGTAGTATGTTTTGTTACTTGTATCTATGGTATGGATGTGAGCATGCAAGGGAATTGGGTGTCTGAATGGGATGCCAGCAAATAGTAGACACCTATAGTGGCAGCATGAGATCTGTAACAAATTCTGGTGTCACCGTAGTAGCCAGTACTAGACAAGGAGACAAAACTCACTGCAGGAAATGTGGTGGGCTACATGTGTGTCCATAGGACACACACATGCCAGTCAGGGAGGCTCACATACCCAAAAACAGTCTCAGCCAGCAGGACAGGCATAGACAAACACAAACAAAGGCTGTGCTAAGGCCTCTGATTGATGGTTATGGTGAACATCCCCCCTCCAGACCTACACAGACAGACTACAACAGATCAGGCAGTGGGATGTTAGTTCTGAAGGGTAAGAAGTCTGAAACTGAAATGTAGGTCAATCAAACTTAAGACCTGTAGTGCACTGATATGCCTATAGTCAGCATGATATATCAGAATACAGAATGAAATGGAGTATTTGAAATACCAGTACAGTCATAGCAAATGTGTACAAGTGTCAGGTGTGACCCCCCCCAATCTTATGTAGAAATGTAGTAACATGTATGTGTAGGTATAATTACAGTGGAGCAGAGGTTACCTGAGCTGGCCAAAGTAGCAGGATAGATTGTAGCATGTGTACAATATGCAGGCCTGTGTGTGTTAGATTAGTGTGTGTTGTATATTGTGTGAGAATGGTCAGTATGTAGGCATGGTGAGGTTTGTCCTGGTGGCCATTGGCTAGTACTGCCAATGACAGGGCCAAGCTCTCACAACTGCAGTGCCAAAAGCATTGCATCCCAGCAAAAAACATTCCAGCAATAAGCCATAGTAAATGTTTGGAAATAATATCTGTCACCATCTGAAAGATGAACATGGCATAAATGTGGGCCCAAACATACAGTCAGTACACAGGGGTAAGTACCCCAGACACACAGTGTATAATATGTTACTGCCAAATGGACACACATTTGGAATTGTACTTACAGGTTAGCAGCACAGTAGTTGGGTTTGTAGTAGGGAATACCGATGTTGTCTGGCCAAACAGTGTCAGACCACAAAAGTCACAGGTATGAAGTATTGAGAAACAGGTGATGTCCCTGCACAAACCAGCATAAGTGTAATGCCCCTTATGTATCTGTGACCCAGATGAAAGTAGTGTCCATAGCACACATGCACCCAGCTCACCCCACCATCACCCACATGTACCTCTCTGGTCTTATCTCTGCTGTTGGAAATGAGTACAATATGACCCCACCTCTATATGGCAATAGCCAAAGAATGCAGCATACAGAACAGGTGTCCCATGAAGGTTGTCCCTAGCTGTAAGCAGCACCCTGCCAGCATCCACACCACTGGATCAATAATGACAGAAAGTATTGGGATTAACACCTTGCACACCTACCCTGTCACCCCAGGGGAATATAGTGGCTTGCAGTCTGGGACTGTAGGGGTGACACAATGCACCAACTTGCTACAGATGGCCTACATCACTACCAAATACCCTACAATCCTCTGTCAAAGGCCTGTGTCTCACCTGTACTGCCAATGTGTGTTATGTCATGGACTCCCAAATAACAACATAACAGTCCACAGAACCCAAATGCAAGGCTATGTGGACAAATCCCAGTAACATGTCCACCATATCCTACTGCGTGAACTATGGACCAGCACCAAATTACTGCTGGGATGAGGTTATACCTATAGGGAACTTATCAGATAACATTTGCATAATGTTTGGAAGAGGATAGAATAATATAGGGGGGGAGGAGCATGGGCGGCATGGAGTGTGTGAAGTCTGAAACTCAGCCATATGCACATACTATCCCTGCCTGCAAACACAGGAATGGGTGGCTACATACCTGCTCGTAAACGACAATTTGAAGGGATAATGTCCAGAATTATGACCCCTGCCTCTGGGTAACTTCTGTGAATCTGTACAGCTGTGAGGTATGGTCTCAGCAGAATATGGCCATGCTGTCACGTCAATGGATGTACAAGCATGGGATCCTCAGCCACCACTGTACCAAGGTACTGAACCATTTAGACAGACCCAGCAGCAAGTGTCTGCAGCCTCCCCTCCAGAATGACATGATTGTGCAAGAATATGTAGGCTGCAGACCACAACACTGGACACAGCTGCATTCACCCTGTGTTCCCCAGGACATTACTGCAAGCAAATGTGTATACCTGACAGTACTTGATGACATAAAACATCACAGTGTAAAACAGTACATATGTTTGAATATCTCTGCTAACACCAGGACCATGTAGCAGAAGCAGCACAGACACAATTGCCTACAGTAACCCACTATCCTTTGCCCATTTTGACTCCATATTGTCAACCGATCTACTGATATCCCACAGAAACAGGTTACTAACTGTAGGTGAAGAACACAAAAGCCTGCACTGGAGTCCAACCTACCTGGAATGGATTCACACATTCAATACAGAAGGTCATACTGGGCATGCTCCCATACATAGAAATGAAGTCCATTTCTGGCAACAACAATGGACTATACATATCTAACAGTCACCAATGTTTGTGCACACACTCCTCAGTGCACACCAGTCATGCTTTGCACACACATTGGATAGGAATACACACATATATCCAAGGACAACACACTATAATAGGCCAAAATGACACATACATACATGTGTGGAAGAGAGTGACAGACAGTGACAAAGAGCCTCCCATCATGAGGTCTGTCCCACCCAGCACACATCCAAGTGGCTAAAACCACATAATGTACAAATGTCAATCACTGTAGACATTTGTCTCTGGTATCCCTCAGCACTATAGTGTATGTGGTGCTTGTGCTAACTGTGTAACATGACTGTACAAGTCAGTAGTCATCTAGCAGTTGTATACATGTACCTGTGGAATATAAACCTGTGCATGCCTGAGTGTTGTGTGTCTGCTTCCAGATGAATGGGTTATGGCCCATGTACATACACTGCACTCCCCATTGCCCTACTATGGCAAGCCTGCTGATGTCTTCACCTTGAAATACACCTTTGGGGAAGGAGTAGCCCTATAAGCTCTGTGGTGCATGCTATCACTGTGCAATGCTTTAGTGTGATGTACTAGTTAGGTAGGTGTTCTAATCCCAGACACGGCAAGTGTGTTTGTGTGTGTGTGTGTGTGTGTGTGTGTGTGTGTGTGTGTGTGTGTGTGTGTGTGTGTGTAGAGATTAATGCTTTTTAGGCCTCACTCACTACAATTTCAAATGCCCTACTTTGGCAGGGCTGCTGATGTCATTCACTTTGAAAAACACCTTTGGGGAAGAGGTAGCCCAGTAATCTCCATGGCATGATCTATAACTGCATAATGCTGTAGTGTAATGTACTAGTTAGGTAGGAGTTCTAATCCCTAACATGGCCAGTGTGTGTGTATGTCTGTGTAGGGATCAATGGTTTTGTGGCCATTCACACTCACTACAATTTCAAATGCCCTACTTTGGCAGGGCTGCTGATGTCATTCACTTTGAAATACACCTTTGGGGAAGGGATAACCCAGTAATCACCGAGGCGTATCCTATAACTGTGTAATGCTGTAGTGTGATGTACCCAGTTAGGTAGGACTTCTAATCCCAGACATGGCAACGGTGTGTGTGTGTCCTACTTTGGCAAGCCTACTGATGTCATTCACTTTGAAATACACCACTGGGGAAGAATTAGCCCAGTAATCTCAATGGCATGTCCTACAACTGCATAATGCTGTAGTGTAATATATTAGTTAGGTAGGAGTTCTATTCCCAGATATAGCAATTGTGAAACTCTGTGTGTGTATGTGCGTTTGGTTGTGTATGTGTAGGGATCAATGTTTTTGTGGCCATTCACAGTTACTAGGCACACCTAAAAATGGAGAACATTGATATCTGTGCAGTAACAGTGACCTGATCCAAGGCTCCAGAGAGCACCCCTACAATATCAGGTACAGCTCTCACCACACCTGTCGGCCACCAAACCAGGACCAAAACAATAAAAGTGGAGGAGTGTCCATATTCACCAAGGATATTCATGCCACCAGGCTACTTGCCCAACAGAATATGTCTGAAATATCCCCAGTGCAACTAACACTAGGTCAGACTGCAATCTAAATTGTATAGCTTGATACAGATCCCCCACCATGCCCCAAGATTCCCACTACAGCTTTTGAAACATACTGGGAAATATTATGACCAACCAAACACCCTAATACTGGGTGACATACACTACCCTACCAATAACTGGGAAAAATACCTGTGTACCAACACATGTGCCCAACGGTTCTTGGAAGTCATTATTCCCAATGCCCTGGATCAAGTAACCCATAGTCCCACCAGGGGCTCAAATATCCTAGGCATGAACATTACCAACAGGGGAAATCAATGTTCCACACCTATGGTCACCACATTGGTGGTCAGGTCTGCCCATGAGATAATCACCCTTAACATCCACATCCCTCCCCCACATCACAGTAAGAAACCTCCATAACATACATCTCCAAAGCCAACGTCATGCTGCACATGTCAGACATGACTAACATCATGACACCCATGCAGATGGGAAATGAAAGGACTGCTGACTCCTACATGAAGGCACTGTATGAGCACATCCACTCGTGCATGAATCGCGCCATCCAAAATAGAACCAAGACGCTCCCCACCAAGAAAAGGAAGCCAGTGTGGTGGCCCCCTGCAATAAACATACTGTACAACAAAAGGAAGAATCTGTTGCAGAAATGGGAGAATTTCCAGGATGCAAAATACTCACCTACCAGTCACAGTAAGAAGCTGAGATCTCTCATAACATCCACCAAAGCTAGTTATGAACATAATATAGCCGAAGATGCCAAAGACAACTGCAAGCCATTCCATAGCTATGTCAGGAATCTAAATGGCAATGCTCAGATCTGCTCAACAGGATGGCATTAAATATACTGCTCCCAAGGATATTGCCAATATCCTGGCAGATCGATTCAGTGCCAACTGCACCCCCCCTCCCACCCCAGAAAGGGCCCATCTCAACATTAAAATATTGCCAGATTCCAGAAATAATGGCCTCATAGGTAAAAGCACACTTTCCAGAGCTAAGACAACAGAAGCCATGGGACCAGTCAACATCCTGGGCTGTGTAGTACATGAGCTACAAAATGACTGGCACCTCACCTACGTGCCATGTCTAATCATAGGCACACCTCAGGCTTTGTGCCCACTGTGTGGAGGACAGCTACAGTTATCCCAGTCCACAAGGGGGTCCACCTTGGATCCTGGGAACTACAGCCCCAGCAGTATGACATGCCTGATCTGCAAGGCCATGGAATGTATTATCATGGAAATTAAAACAAAGACATTGGCAACCTGCAAACACTGGACCCCAACCAGGTTGGGTTTGTGAAGGGCTGTTCGTCACCTCAACCTGACTGACAACTGTGAATCCATCTCCAGAGTTGTGGACGAGGGTAAGGTGGTTCATACAGCCTACCCTGACCTTGCCAAGGCCTTTGACACCATCCCCCAGTCTGGAATCATAGATAAATATATCAAGTTGGCCATCAATTCCTATATCACCTGATGGGCTGCCAACTGCTATCTTGACAGAACCCACACTGTAAATGTAGGTGACAACAACCCCAGCCCCAGACAAGTGACAGTTGTAGTACTTTAGGGTTCAGTCCTGGCACCGCCCTTGTTTGGCATCTACTGCTCTGAAGAACAGTCCAACAGTAAGGGACTCTGACAAACAAAGGTCACAGATGACTGCACACTGGGAGCCAATATTGAATCCCCACATGATGTGGATATTCTACAGAAGGGCCTTACAGAAAGACATGCTTGGTGCCTGATCCATGGCCTCAAGATCAATGTCAAGAACTGTATAGTTATCCCCTTTGGGAAGGGACATGTACCTGTGAAGTACCACATAGGTGGCAGTACACTAAACACCTAAAGTGTGATAAGAGACTTAGGGACACAGGTGGACAGTGGTCTCACCTTTGATAACCACATCACCACAACAGGAAAGGAAATCCACCTATGTGGCACACCTCATCACTAAGGGCTTTACATCCAGGAAAAAGGAGGCCATTGTCCCACTGTAGTCATCTCTCAGTAGATCCAGTGCAGACTACAATGGTCGATTACATAGGTACCTCACATGACATCTGCAACAACTAGAAAGGCTGCAAACATACCTCACTAAAAGAATCACAGGCCTAAACCAGATGCCCTATGCTGACTGAAAATCATCCAGCTATTCTCTGTCACATATTGTGTTCTCAGAGGCAATTTCTGCTTAACATACCATGCTATATCAACCCCCCAGCTGTTGGACATGCTACACTTAAAGAATTCCAAACCCTCACAGCCACATGCTCCAGGGATCCATATCTTGTCATCACAATGAACAATACATGCTGGAGGGATGTGTTCCTGACCCAAAGACTCCCCAGACTCTGGAATAGACTGCACATACATGTCAAGCAGATTGCCTCTTTGGCCTTCTTCAAAAGGAAACTGGACAATTGGATGGGAGATAGGAAATTGACCCCAGGGATCATGTCAGTTGCCCTGCTAGACAGGGGTCCAGGGAAGTAAATATTGTGAGAAGTCATAGCCAGGGAATTGTCATGGCCAGGCATGTATAGGCCCTAGGGCCAATATCCTAGTACCAATCTATGAACCTATGACCTATACTTTCAATTGTCCAACCTTGGCAAGGCTGCTGATGTCATTCACTTTGAAATACACCTTTGGGGAAAAAGTAGTCCAGTAAGCTCCATGGCACATGCTATAACTGCGTAATGCTGTAGTGTAAAAGTTTGTGTGTGTCTGTCTGTGTAGGGATCAATGCTTTTGAGGCCATTCAAAGTCACTACAACTTCCATTGTCCTACTTTGGCAAGCCTGCTGATGTCATTCACTTTGATATACACCTTTGGGGAAGTACTAGCCTAATAAGCTCTGTGGTGCATGCTATAACTGTGTAATACTGTAGTGTGATATATTAAGTCGGTAAGAGTTCTAATCCTAGACATCGCTAGTGTAAAAGTTTGTGTGTGTGTGTTTGTTTGTCTGTGGAGGGATCCATGCTTTTGAGGCCATTCACAGTCACTACACCTTCCATTGCCCTACTTTGGCAAGCTTGCTGATGTCATTCTCTTTGAAATACACCTTTGGAGAAAGACTACTCCAGTAAACTACATGGCGCATGCTATAACTGTGTAATGATGTTGTGTGATGTGTTACTTAGATAGGAGTTCTAATCCCAGCCATGGCAAGTGTAAAAGTTTGTTTGTTTGTCTGTGTAGGGATCAATGCTTTTGAGGCCATTCACATCACTACAACTTCCATTGCCCTACTTTGTTAAGCCTGTTCATGTAATTCACTTTGAAATACACCTTTGGGGAAAGGTTATCCCAGTTTGCTCCATGGCATGTGCTATAACTGTGCAATGCTGTAGTGTGATGTACTAGTTAAGTAGAAGTTTTAATCCCAGATATTGCAAGTGTAAAAGTTTGTATGTTTGTTTGTCTGTGTACGGATGAATGCTTTTGATGCCACTCACAGTCACTACAACTTCCATTGCCCTACTTTTGCAAGCCTGCTTATGTCATTCACTTTGAAATACACCTTTGGAGAAAGACTAGCCCAGTAAGCTCCATGGTACATGCTATAACTGCGTAATGCTGTAGAGTGATGTACTAGTTAGGTAGGAGTTCTAATCCCAGGCACGGCAACTGTGAGACTTGGTGTGTGTGTGTGTGTGTGTGTGTGTGTGTGTGTGTGTGTGTGTGTGTGTGTGTGTTTGTCATATGTATCATGTGTGGAGGTAGCTGTGAGTGTGCAACAGGACTCATTGTGGTATGGATTTTGTAAATTTCTTATATGGTGGGCCTATTATGTCACAATGTCCACCTTACAGGGATAACAGATGTCAAACTGCAGAGAGACTGGGCTAGACAATCCATACCCCTACAGGTGACATAATGGCTTGGAGAACAAATATAGGCAACCCTTGTATTACCCAGAGAACACTCTCCACCCATGTCTCATACACAAACACACTCGGCTAGGCAACAATTACTATGTTGGTAGTTCCCTGCATATTGCCCAAAGATAGTAACCATGGTGTGATTGCAGTGGACTACAGAGGACATGACACCCTGTCCCATCCCTACAATAGGCAAATCATTGCATACAGTGCTCCTTCACTATGTTCCCCACTGGACGCCTGCAACAACTGTAGAGCCAGCAAATGTTACCCACAAAGGACATACCATGCCTTATACACATGCCCTGTATGGACAGATGCAACTGACACCAGGGAATACCTGTATCATGCTATCAATATAGGTGCAGGATCAACCTGGTGTCCATTGCCAGTTCTCACCACATGAGGTCAGGAATGGCACATCTGATGATAATCTGTCTACACAACATGCCCCAGACACCCCAGGTACACTTCCACATGTCACAGAACATGCATGTGGGATGTGTGCGCATCCCAGACACTGTCCATGTTATGGAAAATAGAACACGTACATGGCAAGCACTGCACAGCACTGGCCACCCACAATAGTAACCCAGATGACTGGATGGTGAATACAATACCCACCTGTGTGGGCCAATCCAGACAATACACCCATGAGCCACACTGCAGACCATTGTCATGTGGCCTGATGCCAAGGTATACCCTTTACCTAGCCTTGTACAGCCTTCTGGCGCAGTCAACCACTACACACCTGTGAAGCAATGCACCCATGCATGTCAGTACCGGCAAACCTGTGTGTGTGTGTGTGTGTGTGTGTGTGTGTGTGTGTGTGTGTGTGTGTGTGTGTGTGTGTGTGTGTGTGTGTGTGGAGTATAATGATTTGGACACCATTCACACTCACTACACCTCCCAATGGTCTATTGAAGTATGCCTTCTGATGTGAGACACCTTGACCTACCCTTTGCCCATATATCATCCTGATAACCCTTGTGGTGCATGTGATATCTGCATATTACTGCATTGTGGCAAACTAGCTAGTTATGAAGTCTAATACTGACCCTGCCAACTGTGATAACGTGTGTGAATCCCTGAGAGAATGTGGCTGTGTTGGCCTTGACACCTGTTCTTGTGGACACTGTTGCTTATGTCACTCACCATTGAATATACCTTTGGCTAGCTCCCCAACACATAAGCTCTGTGGTGCATGCAATAACTGCATAGACATGTGATAACAATACATAGTCAGGCAGGGGGTTGAAACCCCATACTGGTAAGTGTGTGACACAAACATGCTTACATTTTACTCTCCCACCCCCTCTCTGTCTAACTTTGTCCCTGTCTGTCTCTCTCACTCCCTCTCTGGTGGATGTGGAGAAGTACACCTGCTTTGCTTAGGCAGCAGCTTGTGTTTTGTAAGTGATGCTCATGATCAGCTGATGTCCTCTGCACTAATTGCAGTCCCCCACTAGCTGACTGCATGTGGAACAGCTGCTGTAACATTCTCATAGCCAATTGCGTGGAACCACACTCCTATAACTTGGAACATCATGTGGGTGTTGGCCCTTTTCATTCCCTGTGAGCAGGACTTCATGTCAGTGTTTGGCAAACAGCATCACAGATGGTAGTGGGATATACCTCTAACAACATACACAGTGGAGACAGGCCAACAAACAGTGGGGGGATGTTCGAGACATGACTACAGAATGCAAGTGTTGCTCTTCTGCATTGGAGTAATGTTGGTTTAACAGGGTTGTGTGGATATTGCTGGTCTACATGATTTAATACCTGTCATGACAGTGTTATGTGTTTCAGGAAACTCTCACCTGTAGGTATATCTGCAGACTGGCCAGTGTTTGGAGTCTTATGTGTCTTGTGTTACTCACAGATCACCTATCTTAGAACTGCAGAAGCATAGTCTGAGGACTGCAGTCAGTACATGCTGACAGCCATGAGAGTTACTGACTTCATATTCCTCATAGGACATATGTCACAACAAACCTTGTTACAACAGTAAATGTATGAAGTTATCACAGCAACATGCCAATATTGGCCCAGTGTTTGTGCCACCAGCCTCACGTCTGTCAACCTCTGTACATATGTCATGCAGTAAGAGGTGCATATGTTCTGTACACCATTATTTATTGAAATCATACCTGATAACAAGCCAATCAGATATCAGACTGCTAGACATGTTATGTATAGTAGGGGTTATATTTGAGGGCATAACCTGGGCATTATGTGGTTGTGTGTAAAGTAGTGAGGTCTGTGTACTTATGTGATTGTCAACAGTATGTGTATTGTGAATACGTTCTTTGGCCTGTGTACAGACTGTGGCAGATGTCATTGTTCTTGGTCCTGTTCTATCTGATATTACATGCTGCTCCAGTGTATGGTCCCCTTTTGGCTTACATGTTTGTTGGGCCAAACACACACATGTCCCATACCACAGGCAGGCATCAGAACACACTGTGTCATGGCCCAGTATATGTAGGGTTAGTGTGTGAGTGGCACATATGAGGATGGTGTTGATCAGACAGTCCATATACTGTAATATTAAGCTTGCTTACCATATGTGGCTGTGGCTGTGTTCACATTGGTTGTGGGTGTGCACTTTCACACAGGTGTCTGTTACTCTGTGCTGTGACATGCTTGTAGAGCTGGCTATATTTGCAGGTACATGTGTATTCCTCCATAAGAAATATAGGCCAGTGTTGTGGCAGTCTGTCTGTAGTTTGCACAGTGCTTTGTTACATGCATAGCAGCTTAGTGTAATTGCCCAGTGTGATGTTATGTCCAGATATTTGCCAGATGTACTGCTGCCAGGCCACGATAACTGTCATGTATTTCTGACAAAGCAGTGGGATGCTATACAGATGTATTTCACTAGCTAGTGGGTAGTATGTGGCCATGTGACCTCTGCAACACCAGTTATGTGTCAGGACAGACAGGAGTGTGTAAATGCATAAACTGTGTGGGCATATGTAGTCCAGTATTTATGTGATATACCCATGTATATGGCTGTTAACATCCACATTGTCAGGCTTGGTCCACATGTCTCGCACAAGGAGGATCTGTGTATACTTCTGGACTGACCAGAGTGTGCCAGACTGTCCACATTTCTTGGTCATATCTCTGCTGTAGTCCACAGGATCATTACTGTGATATCAGTGCTACTGTATGATGATGACTTTAGGATGTCTGTCAGTAAATGATGTCGTACATGTCAATAGCAGATGTGACCTCCCACACACAGCATGTCTGTTAAGACAACATCTGTTACAGTAGCAACAGTCTACATATATACCTGCAATACATACATGACATCCCATTGCACTAAGAGGTTGAGACTATTGGTGCTGAGGTATGACTCCACTCCATGTTCTGGACATATGATAAACATATATGTATATATATATATATACATATATATATATATATATATATATATATATATATATATATATATAAATATATACATATACATACACACACACACACACACACACAATATATATGTGTGTGTGTGTGTGCGCGCGCGTGTCTATATATATATATATATATATATATATATATATATATATGTGTGTGTGTGTGTGTGTGTGTGTGTGTGTGTGTGTGTGTCTGTGTGTGTATATATATATATATATATATATATATATATATATATATATACACATATACATACATATGCACATCAATATATGTCTACACATGTACAGATATATAGATATATATATGCACATATAGTTATAGATATCTACATATATATTGACATATATATATATATATATATATATATATATATATATATATATATAAAATGTACATATACACATATATATATATATGATGCACTATACAGATGTATATAAATACATATATATGAATATATATATATATGTGTGTATGTACATGTAGACATATATCAACATATGTATGTGTATATATCCATATCCTTGTCATGTGTAAACATTACTGTTCTGTATACCTTCCCAGAGGTATCACACCGTATGTATCTGATATTTGTATATCTAGATATAACAACATGTGTGATGCAACAGTAATATTACTAACAAGTATTACACAATTGTAGAAGTCACAGCAATTATTCAATACTATTCAATATGTGTACTGACAGATATATTGGAAAAACAACAACCGTCTTTACAGCTGTCATGGTATAGTGGTTAATTGTTGGACTATAGTCTACAGGGTCCTGGGTTCAAGACCTGCAAGGGCTGTTTATTTTGTTGCTGGGCAGGACAGAGGCTATTGGATACAGAGTTGTTAAGGCAGTGTTGAGCAGCTTTAAGCGGGTCTGCGCAGGTTTGCGTGAAGTTAAGCGGTGCTATGGTACGGTTAAACGTATGGGCGCTTACACCGTGTAGGCTTTGCTTGCCAGTGTGCAAATGTGCTTAGTTGTTATATTGCAGCAATGCTGACACCTGCTAAGCATGGCTCAGCCCTGGTAACCAGTGCTCACATTCCAGTCTGATAACATAGCAGGGTAATGACATCTATAATAAGTGCATGTAATGCCATGTACATAACATGCATTTATGTGCTGTCATTACAGTACCAAGGGGTGTGAGCATTCTGTCTGTGACACTTGAGTATATGTGGCTTGTACAACACTCTTATCCGTGTGAATGTGTTAAATACAATGGTACTATTCCAGGTTATATGCAGTCAAACTGGTATGTAGTGTATCATTACGTTACTACTGTTGACAGTGCTTTCCCAAGCAAGAGTAGATTGCTAGTTGTAGTACTGGAAACAAACACCCCTGCATGCATAGATGGACTCTGAGTCCTCACTGTTGTGTTCCTGGTGTGTGAGCTGTGTCACATTCAATATTTCTTACTGGATAATGATCTGACATGTGGAAAATAACTGTAGACTACTGTCTGTATAGCACATGTCAGTGAGGGCTGCCATCATGTAGTAATGGCATACCTATAGGTGTCAGACATCTATCTGTCAACACATTCATCCTACTGCATAGCTAGTTGATGAGCTGATGTCTGGCAGTATCTGTACAGATGTGCAGATGTCAGGTATCCATCTTGGATATGTACAGGCAATCTGTGCTTGAATGACACTGACATGTCTGCCCGGCTGTGTTATAAATGGCACAGATAGGACTCAACACCCTGTGTGCCCTACATGCCATGGATACCTCAACTACACTACCACAGTCAACAGAACATGCTTGGATGCAGGTCTCCAAGACAGACACCAACCATTTTATGTAATACATGTTGCATACATGTCAAATGGAGCACCTCACCAGCTCTCTGCAGGAGACACCCAGAGGATTGGCTGATGCATGTCACTCTCACCCTGAGGGTCACCACAATGATGTCTGTAGATAGATCACCTGCTGGCACATGGCAGGTGGCATGATACCACTGTACACACATCCCCTACAATTCCCATCTCTTTATGGACAATAGCCTGGTACACACCTATGAACACCTGCACCAATGCACCCCAGTACTGACAAATGTGTATGTGTGCATTACTTAGAATATCAGTGTCTATGTGTTAGTAGACCTGTAGTTAGGAATACCCTGAGGCCTTTCACACCCACCGCACCACCCATTGCCATAGTTAGATGTGGCCGCTGCTGTACTGGACATTACATGTACCTTGTTACACTCCTCACCCTAAGGGCTACCTGGGCCTTGCAGTACCAGCACAACACTGTTGTATAAATGGGTTGATAGGCATGGGATACCCATTGAGTTCTGACAAGTGTCTGTATGTATGCATGCGTGTATATATGTAGGGTACAGCATTCCGAGGCCACAATACAATATGCATCGCCACATAGTATTAGGGATAGTGATGTTGGTGCCCATAGGAGAGGCATGACAATGCATCACCCTACTATGTATGTGGCATGTGCATTAGATGCATATCCCTGTAGTAGCACTCTTGGGATGGAGATGTGGTTGTATTGCAGTCCTGGTCAATGTGAGATATGGGTATGTCAGAGTTTCATCATGGGTTCCAGTGCATGCATTATCCACAGTGGAGTGTGGGTGCTAGGTATACTGTCATTACACCATGGTACTCCTGGTGCATGTCCCATGTACCACTGTATGTTGACAACTGTCACCATCAACCATGCAGGTAAGTGATAACACTATCCAACCCAGTTATGCTTGTGCTGTGTGCAACCTACCTGCAACACATTGGACACACTGACAAGGCAGTTAGCACTGATAGGCCCAGGTCTCTGGGATGTGTGTCTGACTATGTGTTGGTCAATGTGTATATAACGGTATGTCACACTATGTATTGTCCATATACAACCATTACATCCCCCATTACCATACTGTACATGCCTGGGGATGTTGTGCATATAACATGTAACCTGGAACACACCTCATCCTAAAAGCTGTGTGGTATGTGCAATTAAAACCACATACATCAGTAGCACTACATACCTAGGAAGAGGTCTAGTCCCAATGTTACCAAGTAAGAGTGTGTGTGTATGTGGAGGGATCTACTTCAGCTTGCAAAATATACATGTCCCAGGGGGTCATCTGTCCAAGAACTGTGTGGCATATGCTAACATGTCACAGTAATCATCCTGTTGACATACATTCCATCACAACTACTGTTAGCTGTGTAAATGACCTCTTCCCCACTGTATAGGTGGGCAGTGATACTGGGGTTGGTATATATAGCTAGGTGTGGCTGTTGTGGATACAGCTGACATCATTGCAGTTACTGTTGAGTGTATCCCCCTGTGTAGCTGGCTGTAATACTGCACAGTTCATATTAACAGGTTATGTATTTGTCTATCACACTATCTGTGGTTCTGCAGCACCTCTCATTCTCCAAAGGGTAGGGGTGTACCTCCCACACCAGCACACTTATGTTTACTGTGTTGAGGATTGCACTACATTGGGGAAGGGGACATATACCCTGCCAGTAACATCGTCAATGACATTAAACTAGCAGACTGCTTATTCTACAATGTGTTGTTCTGCATTGTCTGTCGTGGTGGAATTACATAGGCTACAATAGTTTTTTTGCATTGGTACATACATCCATGTGTACAGTATCCTCTGTGTAGTGCATCAACACCTAAGCCTCTGTGTGTGTTACACACAACATGTGGTGTGTACCACCCAGTACAACTACCATTGTCCACTGTAGACGGGCTGCTATCAGCAGCCACCATGCACTCACCTGTATACACCACCCCAAGACCTATCAGTCATGTGGCACAGGCAGTAACTGTTATACAGACTTGTGACATGTGTTCACCTGTACCCAGGATATGGGACAGCCAAGGTGGAACCACAGTGCCATACCCCTTGTGAGATATGACAGCAGACCATCCTCCTGCTGACACATGGACACCTACAACATAAATGGATAACATTATGGAGACCACAATCACTCAGTATTACTAACAGGTATAATGCGTCATGGCTGGACAGCTATACTACCTGACATGTAAGCATTAAACGTTACTGCCAACAATATGTTACACAGCAGTACATTGGTACACTGTAGTACAGTCACCATGTGCATCAGAACCATATTAGCCTGTTCCTGCATCAATGTTATGGATGACAGGGATCTGGCACAGGTATCATCATATGCACAGGGTGTGTTGTTGGTTTGCCAGAGACCTAGGCTGGGCCATACGTTTGACACTATGTGTGGGAGTGAGGAGTTTTAATTACTGATATGGGCATGGTAATATGGTGTATGTAGGTATGGGGTTGCCCTAGGTGTGTTTATATTGTGTGTGAGTATGCATGCACACAGTTTTGCCATGTGGCTGCCCTTTACAGGTGTTTGTTGGACAGCTGCAGACCATACCTGGGAAGGTGTGGAGTTCACCTCCTCTGGCCACAGACATGAGAACTGTGCCTGCAAGGGGTTCAACGGAAACGTCCAGATGCAAGCCTCGATATGCTACTCTCCCTTGATGATGACATTTGTCTGCTGGAACCAGGTCCCTCCTGGGACTGGCCAGGGCCACATGCACGTGGCCTGGTGTGTTGTTGACAGTGCCCCCCCTGCAGTGCTGGGGCTGGTTCCGCCACTACAGGAGCACCATGGTGTCCTTGCATGACCACATTGACCTCCAGATGTTGATGTTGCTGGCCTACGTCCACATAGCCGTCACACCACTCCCACCACATGCTCTTGCATGGACAATCCACTGTCGAGGAGGCCCACCATTTCAACCTATCATCTATCCATGACCTCTGTATAATAACGGAGGGCACCTGCACGATCATGGATGTTGTTAATTAGAGCTGGAAAAGCAGCCCTCTGCAGCCTCTGACCCTGTCTGGTGTACCGTTCCATATGTGCCTGCACCTCCATGACAGCTTGAAATATGTGTCTAGTGGTAGCATATGTGGCACTTAAGCCAGGGGCACAATGACCAGTGACCCTCCCACAAGCACCCCCATACATCTGCCTATGTGGTACCCTGCCAGATATCCGGCTATGGCTGCTGTGTCCAGACACAGCAGCCATAGATACCACACTGTCCTGTGCACTGCCATCAACCGCCAACTGTCCCTCTGCTATGGCCACTGGTGATGGGGTATCTATAGGTACTGTGACTGTGTGCAGGATGGGGTGGATAACAGGGGGATGTGAAAAGATGGTGCAGTTTCAGCCTCTGACAACCCCGCCTGTGTCTCAACACACCTATCATCATTTTCAATGTCTGTATGGACACCAACATCAGATTGCATGCAGGAGGGAACATGACTCACCTTGCCATCTGTGAGGGGAAAACAAGAAATGCATTTTAAGACCTGCACGTCATTGCTTAACAACACACACACACACACACACACACACACACACACACACACACACACACACACACACACACACACACACACACTCAAACACGGACATTACACCATAATACCTACCTGTCCCTGGGTTTACAGACTGTCCCAGGTGTATTCACTTAAGTTTTCCTTCCTGCATCACACTTGAAAACTTACACTCGTTAATACCAATATTTAACGTATCATTCTTCTAATTGCTTAGACAAGTGATCACAAAACATGACCTGTTACTCCATTACCTCTTTGACTTGATTGGAGTATGTTTTACAAGGACTCACTGCTGTCATCCAGTGTTCACCCTGGGTTTGTTCAGACATCGTGAGCATGGCCCCCATATGTTACGGGGCTACCACAGTCACTCAATAATGTCACACACTGGAGTGTCATACATAACTATTGCTCTGTAGATGCAAGATCTGTTGCTCTATTAACCTATTATGTGAACAACAGTAATATTTGGATATACTCACTGGTGTTATCTAGTAATTCCCCAATGCATCTGTATTGCTGCATACATGGGTATTCTTTCACCTTTGTGCTGATTGCAATTTTAACAGTATACCTGGTGTCTAGTTTCCCTCCCAGTGCATGTTCAATGCTACAGAGCTTATTTTACTATCAGCTGTCCTGAGATTACATATCAGACATGTATTCCTGGTATCTCATGTGTCAGTCCATGTCCATGTACTGCATGATTCCAAAGGGAAGTTGAGACGTATGAACAACCCCACAATCACACATGTGCATACAAGGACATATACACACATACACCCACACATCCTACATGCATCAACCCCCCTCCACTCCACCAGATTGCACTTACAGACAAAATACCCCCCACACACACACACACACACACTTATAGGCGAGGTTGCATGAAGATATTACACACAGACCTCCCATTACCCATCTTTCAACATGCATAACAGGTGGCACTCAACATCATGCAGTGCAGCTATAGTCAATCCATGCTAGCAACAGTATACATGTGTGTGATACATGGGCTGTGTTAGTAGGTGATGCCCCTTCCCCTGGAAAATACTGCATGCATGTACGCAGTATTGCTGTGCACCTGTTCAGCACCCTCCCATGTACTGTGCACCATACCTCACAGGTGTACACACCATTGCTGAATGTGTATTACTGTGTCAGTTATGTCTGCTCTGCTGCTCACAGCCCCTATGTGTTTGTCTGACACATATGTGGGATGATATGTGGACAGCTGTCATTTGTGAATGCCTGATGCCTGATTTACAGATGTCTTCATCAGCGGTGCATGTATGACCAATACGATACAATTACACTAACAACCGTCAAACCTTACCATGGATATGGGGAGTGTACACATCCTTATTGATATGACACTCTCTTCCTTGATATGCCATGGGACCACATTACTGCATATATTATGGTGGATATATAATATATGTAATATTAATGTACTGATGCATGCATATACATCCATGTGTATACATCATATATGGTAATTTATGTCATATGTTCATACTACATTACATTCCTTATTTATATACCATGTCCCCAACCTGCATGTTGTTATTTTCCTGGCTGTTTCAATCATGTTCCTTTCATCCTGCCAATACTGTTCCAGCCACACCCACTGCAGTACTGTTGTGTTATTATGACACTTTATATACACAGTCTTTTCATGTGTATGAAACATACCACATGTGTGCAATAGTCCCACTGCCTCACAAAATTCTATCAGTGCATACACATGCACTTCTGTGGTGTGTGGGGTTGTGACATGTGTGCCATCTGCTATACCATCTGTATCAACCCAACACATGTGTATGCTCAGGGTGGCTTCATCTTTATGTACCTGTGCAGTGTTGCCCTGTGGTTTTGTCTGCCTGTCCCATGTAACCATTACAGTCACCACACTATAACTGGCAGCTGTGGGGTGCATATGTTCCTGGCAGTGCTGTACCGTTGTGGGTGTGATGTCTGTATCTGTCTGTGTCCATTGTCTTCTTCCACATATATATGCTCATGTATAGCACCTGTTGTGCATGCTTTTGGGATACAAGCTCCTGTGACTGTGTGTGGCTGGCCTGTGGTGCCTTCTCATGTGGGCCCTCCTTGGCTTCTGCTGCCAATGTGTGTTTGCACATTGTGTTCATCCTGCCCATTGTCTGGGATTATGCACATCTTGCTGGAGTATATATGTACCACATATATTGCTGTTTAGATATATTCTCTTTCATGTTCCCTTCCTGCTGTGTGTGGTTCTCCATGTGCTGTAGGTGTCTTTCCTCATTTGCTGTTCTGCCCACAGTCTGGGTGTTTCCCTGTTTGGTGTTTGCACATGCCTGCTGTGCACTGTTTGCACTGTTCATGTGGGCCTCTGTGGCATGCATTCCTGTGTGCGCCATTTTCTTGTGTGTGTACTATATTTTTGACACTGTCTGGGTGTGTGTGTGGTCTCCATGTTCTGTCTGTGTTGCTGTGTGTTATCTGTGTGTGTGTGTTTGTTTTTTGTGGTTTGCCTTTGTGTGTACATGCTGTTTATATGTTGTGTGTCATGTCTGCTGTGGTTGCTGGTCCACCATTACTCCCCCCCCTATTATTGTTTATTATTGTGTACTCCAGCTGTATATATATATGTATGTATATGCATATATATATATGTATATATATATGTGGTATATACAGTCTATGATGTGCTGTGTATATGCATGTATGCATGTGTCATATGTATGTGTATATGTGTATTATATTATATGCTATATATATGTATGTATATGTTATGTATATATGGGGTCAGACATCAGGTCCACCTCTGTCTTGTGCATGCTGTTCTGCCTTGCTACACAGACAGGCACAGTGGACTGGCCTTGCTTAGGGGTATATATAGGGCAGATTCACCAACATTACATACCATGGCATTTCTGCATGTTACATTCAGTTAACATGATGTCCTGCAATGGTGGCTCTAACCCAGTGTCCATCATAACAGCATTACTTCCACCACCATCTATTGCATGGATATGTCTTGCATTATATACACACACATTATGATATCTTGTCTGTCAGTAATCTGCACAGTTATTGGTATGGCTCCACTACACAGGGACACACTATTGTCCATAGCAGTTGTTCAGCTGGACATATTACAACAATGATAACATATAAATCATTCCACATCATCTATCCCATATTATGGACCAAGTACTACATTCAATTACATGCATATTTACTTCACATATACCTGTTGTGGGATGATGTCTCTTCTGGATATATTTGCTGTGTATGTATATGTGTTTTTTATGTGTGTTTTTGTGGGCTTTATCTCTCTTTCTCTCCATGGATTGAGCTGCTTTGAATAGATTGCAGCATGGATTTTGTAGGTGATGCACATGATCATGTGATGGGCTCTGCACAAATCAATGTCCACCTCTTGCTACCTGCATGAGCCTGCTGTGTAGTACTTCCAACTACCACTGTCATGACAACCACTACTATAAATCATCATCATGTGGGCATGGTCCTTTACCCTGTATGACATCTTCCTGTGTGTGGGCAGCAGTGATACAGACAGCAGGTAGCAATACCTCTTACAAGACTTACAGACTCAGGCCAGCTCATATTTGTATAAGGTTTAGACCACAGACAGTGTGAGTAGTGTTGTTATATGCATTGTATAGCACCAGTGTTACAGGGTTTGTGTGTACTAGTTTAACATGGAATGCAGTCTGTCTGCATAGTCTCAACTGTGGGCCTATCCACATGATGGCCAGATGTGCCTGTTATGTTTTGTCTGTCCACACACAGGTCTTGTGTCAGATATATCACTGGCATTGTGTGTGTGAGTGCTATCAGTACATGGCTACATCCATTTGTGTTTTGACTTCATATTCCTGACTAAGGGTATGTTGCAGACTATCCTGTAACACCAAACACTTTCTCAGTGTATAACAACACTATTTCACACATGGCCGTGTTCCAGCCTCTATCTCCACCTATATACCAGGCTTTATTATGTATGTGCTGCTTTTCCTGCCATCATTAGTGCTGTTGTGGCCACATATTGTATAGGGTCCATATATATGTGGGCTTCAGCTGCATAAAACATGTGCCCTTCTGTGATGTCAGTATTCACAGCTGTGGCACTGGTACAGGGTGGGTGCAGCATTACAGTACATCAACAGTACAAGCCCACAATACTACAGATTATGCACATCTGTTTATTACTACTAGCAGAAACAGACTATATATATGTCATCTCACATATGAATGATCTAACTGTACAGATGTGGATGGATATGCCACAGTGGTCTACTGATGTGCCCTGTAGCCTTACCTGCAGGCTCCTCTGCCAATGTGTGGGTAGCACTTGAAAAATTAATTTTATGGTGCTAAAGCACTGTGCTGTTACTCTGATGCTTACTGTGATTGATTTGAAGTCTTTTTAAGACACTCAGTCTTGCTGGCTGGATTCTGCTGAAATCAAAGTCTGGTTATAGTTGCATTCACAGTCTGTTGCATACAGAAACTTGCAGAATATACACTAATGAGAGAATATACTTTGCAGCACCTGTCTTTAAGAG
The DNA here is from genome assembly GCF_019279795.1 of Protopterus annectens. Lineage (NCBI taxonomy): Eukaryota > Metazoa > Chordata > Ceratodontiformes > Protopteridae > Protopterus > Protopterus annectens. The sequence goes on from NC_056729.1 coordinate 309,768,224, forward strand.
CAGTAACCAATAATTTTTATAATAAACCACACATACTTCTGTTACAGCTTCAGAAAATGTTCTACATTATTTCTCATATAGTACAGATGATATGAGAGATATAACATTTACCTCAGGACAAATATGTCCCTACCAATACCCCTAACATAACTGGATTTAATACAGACTTTATATATATTTTTAGTTAAGCACTCCCTCTTGGTTTTGGAAAGATACTGCCTTGATGACGCAAATGCTGACACATCTGTTCTTGTGCAAATGCTGATAAGTGGAGAAAAACATATTTTTAAGGAAACACCATGTGGATAAACTTTCTTAGAAAAGCATATTTTTAAACTTTCTTAGAAAAGCATATTTTTCAAGGAAACGCCTTGTGGATAAACATATGTCCAGTTGTCCATTCTTTAAAGAAAGCAGATTAGTTTTTTCTGATATTTTTACATTCTTGCCAAGTCTGTAAGAAGTCATCTTTCTTAATGTGCGTGTAATACACTCATAAGCAAGTTCCTTATTTTTTTAAGCCACAGTCATTTAGTATGGATGCTCACATATTACTAAACTCTGTTTCTGCATTTAAGCAAGCTTTATTTTATACGTATTTATGTTACATATTTATAACAGAATTATTTTCAACCTTAAAACCTTGTTGAACATAATCTTACAATTCCCTCTTTTTATTTTTTAACGTACTCAAAACACTTTATACTGATATGTATTTTGATCACATTATATAGAAAACACATTAAGAAACAAAATCTTTAGTCTTCTTTCGATACACAAGTCAAAATGCAATTTTACATAGTTAATACAATGATATCAAGTATTACTACTAAAACTGAATATATTTAACAACTTCTTTTGCAAACCATTTTGTGAAAATATTTGAGCTGTCTGTTTTAATTTTATTTTATTTTTAACTTGATTAATTTATTCTTTTGCAATCACAGAATTTAATTTATGACTTAGTACTCTTTTATTAAATCTTTGCACCTGCTGAATTAACTATTTACTTTTATTGATTGTTATATATCAAACGATTAGAGATAGACTAATATCTATAAGAGACAAGTACTATGTGCTACTCCAAGCATTTCTGCACTGCTGAAAATATACAGTTTCAATGTCATTTTAACCATAACATTGTGGTCATGTCTCTGAACTGCCCATTAACATCTTGGTAAAGTACTGAACTGGGCTTAGATTTGAATGCAGTTATTTCAGTATATTTAATACTTAAGGATTTAAAAAACATGATGTGTAGATATATATTATGAGTTTTATGTATGTATATATATATATATATATATATATATATATATATATATATATATATATATATATATATATATATATATATATATATACATATAGAGGTGGCTGTATATCTGTAGATATATATATATATATATATATATATATATATATATATATAGATATATATATATATATATATATATATATATATATATATATATATATATATACCTATATATATATATATATATACATATATATATATATATATATATATATATATATATATATATATATATATATATATATATATATATATATATATATATATATATATATATATATATATATATGTAGATATATATATATATATATATATATATATATATATATATATATATATATATATATATATATGGGGTGCATTCAGACATCAGGTCCACACTCTCTAACTCTCGTTCCTGTACAGCTGCACTGTTCTGCCTTGCTACACACAGACAGGCACCACATGTGGACGCAGCCTTGCATTATGGGAGTATATATAGGGACAGATTGCAGATAAGCCTATTACATACCTATGGCATTTCTGCA
>NC_056729.1:309775068-309798406 GCF_019279795.1 Protopterus annectens
ATTATTACACTACCCTATGGCCTTAGTTTGGAGAGTGGTATGGACGTAGACAACTATATACATGAACTGAGTTTTACCTGCAGTATACACCTCTTGCCTGGTATACCGGTGGAGGTATTGTTTCTTAACACTACCTGACTGTTTCTACTCATATTCACCGCTTCCAGGTTGATGTTATGCACATACCTCTCCATTTCTTATTGCACACACTCTGGACATGTCTTGACAACATGCAGGTGAAACCAGGACATATTTTGACTATTGCCCTCATAAACCTTTGGTGAGTTTTACAAAGACAGGTTTGTTTTCATAGACATTTTCAAAATATTTACAGGTCTGACAGTCAATTATATGACATTAAATGCTCCCTACATGTCAGAGATTAGCACATTAATATGCCAGGGGGACAGCATAACAGCCAGCAGATATGGGCCAATTCTCTGGACATTCCAGTCAGATCTGTACAGTCAAGGGGTATGATTCTGCATACAGTTTACTACCACTCCCAGGATTTGAACCATGGCTGTGTGTGCTAAAAGAACACAGTGTACATCACAGTTGGGTGTGCTATATAGATATTTGCTGTGTATCTTTTCTCTGAATTCTTTCTATAAGCCTCCCATGGTTTTACAATCTGACCTTGTAATTTCAACACTCTTATACAGGGTTTCGCAGACAGTTTTATTATATAGCACTGTGTGGATGACAGTGATGAGTAATACCCTATCAGTCATAGATACTGCAACACTAACACTGCCAAACAATACCAGACTAAACAGTACCAGTCCAAGATTTCAATCTTTTATTTCTAGGCACAGTTTTTGTATCAAACAGACCTGTGGAGGGAATGTTTGTTAACACTACCTGAATGTTGTCACACATATTACCAGATTCAACATTATTATTATGCACATACTTCTCACTCTGTTACTGCACACACTCTGGTCATAGCTTCACAACATCGGGGTGGAGTTGGGACATACTTTGCTTATTACTCTCATAACACTTTGGTGAGTTGCTAGAGTGACTGATTTGTTCTTATGGATATATTCCTGACAGTTATGATGTCTGACAATCAGTTGTATGTCATTATTTGCTGCCTAAACGTCTGGGATATTCTCACTGATTTGCCAGGGGGGCAGGGTGGCAGGCATGGGATTTACACCAATTATATGGACTTTCTGACAATATTTGTACAGTTGTGGGGTATGATTCTGCATATATCTTACTACCACTCCCAGGATTTGAACCATGGCGGTGTGTGCTAACAATACAACACTTCACATCTCAGTTGAGTGAACTATTTGGATTATGTTGTCTAGCTTTTTACTGTTTTCTGTGTAAGTCTCTCTCAGATGTACAATATGACCTCTTGTGATTACAACAGTCATATACAGACATTCCTACACATTTTATTTATGTAACACAGTGTGGGTAACAGTTCTTAATACAACAGTACTATTAAGAGATTGCAACACTACATTGCCATATGATACCAGAGTAAACATAAGCAGTCCAGCAGTTAGACCTTTATTGTCAGGCTGTTAACCTTTTATTTACATACAACCTATATGAGACTCTTCTTGCCATATAGTCTGGTTTATTCAGTACATGCCATACATAATACAGGTTTTATACTGGCAATTAACTTTCTATTACTTTTAGATTTATTTCTAATGGCAGTACATGCAAGATTATTACTGACCTGCCTTGAGATGCAACCTCTGCAATCTACAGGCATGGGCTTCCCTGTTCACAGCCCTCTCATCTGCTGCTGCCAAAGACATAAGAGGAATATTTAGCCATACCTATCCATAATATACATGAGCTGGCAATTATTAAACATCACCCGTCTGCCTAGCCTCTTGGATCCACTGATCCAAGAGCTCCCTCTTTCTCAGCTTCAGGTCAGCATAGTGATGCCTGACCTGCTCAACAGTTTGAGGTATGCCAGTGGCACTGGTGAGGTCACAGGCAAAACAGTCCCAGGCTTCCACTTTATATTGGGAACCCTGGTACTGGCCCTGCAGCAGTCTCTGGTCATGGTCTTTAACAAGGTGTTCTGCCATGACTCTGGACTCTTGGATGCCCCAGTGCTGCTCCCAGAAATGCACTCCTTCTCCTACACTGGTCATAGTGTCAACAGGAGGAAGCTCCAACCAGTTATGAGATGTATTCCTACCTGTGGTGTGTAAATAGGGCCGATTTCCCACACTTTGCCATGATTGGATGGTTTTGAAAATGCTACGCTATGGGTAAACTTGCTTACCTAAGGTTGGCATTGCTAAAAGGGGTATACCAATGGGCAAACTGAGTTAGCTGGCCTACACATTGCTTACACCTAGTAAGCAGGGCTGTGCAATACTTAGCATTGATTAATTTTTAATTTGCACACTGTTTGCTGTTTGGCATTGATTTATTATCCATTACATGCTATATATGTGTTTGGTATCCATGATTCATGTGTACATACACTGTATGGGGTCCTTGCATTTATTAGGAGATTTCAACACTTTATTACAATGACACCTCACATCTGGACTTAATGCAGTACTCCAGTTCACATATTTATGTTACGTAGTAGGTTATGCAACATAAAACTGTGTATAGATTACTTTCTCATGTTAAGTTTGATTTTCCTAAAGTGAGGGTCTGTTTGGTGATACTTCAATCTTATGTACTGCTGTGATGGCTTACTGGTTAACTACTGTGACTGTAGTGCACAGGGTCCTGGTTTCAAGACTTGCAGGGGCTGTTTATTTTGTTGCTGGGCAGAACAGTGGCTGTTGCATACAGAGTGATTAAGGCACTTTTAAGCAATTGCAAGCGGGTTTGCATGGGTTTGCGCAATGGTAAGCAATGCTAACTTCTGGTTAAATATGCTTACAGAGGGTTAGCTTCAATATTGCTTAACCTGTGTGCACATTGTTTATCCCCATGCAAACAGGCTTGCACCCACTTACTGCTGCTTAAATATGTTTGCTCCTACTTACTACTGCTTAATAGTGCTTATTCTCGATAACCCTCACACTAATTTAGACAGAAATGTAACATGTTTCTTGGGAGGTGGTGAATTTGGACACTCTATGGATTTAACATTCATTACACATTATACCTTCGATTTGCACCCCTGATTCATGTGTACATATACTCTATGGGGCACTTGTGTTTATCTGTGGATTTTACAACATTATTACAATGGCACCTCAAATCTGCATTTAATGCAGTACTCCAGTTCACAAATATATGTTATTTAGTAGGTTATACAACAAAAAATATTGTTCATAAAGTGATTTGACATGGAAAATGGAATTTACTGGAGTGAGAATCGAACCGGGAATGATTGCTCATAAGGCGAATGCTCTGATCACTACACTATTGCAGTGCTGCTTAATTGGCATGTATCTTGATATTTATCTTCTTGTGCCACTTAAGCTACAGTATGCATAGCTAAGCAATGGGCAAACCCACACACCTATGGTTAAATTTAATCTGTTTGATTAAAAAAAAAGTGTTTATATTATTATATTTTAAATATTGCTCTTATAAACTTGGGGGATTGTTGCTAGGGTAACGGGATTTGTTTTTATGCAAATTTTCTGACGGATTTGATGTCTGACACTCGTATGTTTGGTATTGTGATTTGGCAGAGTAAATGAGGGACAGGCCAGACATTTGTGCCACATATCTAGACACTCCATATTGATCTATGCTGTTGGTGGTATGCAACCCCCTATGAGCAGTCTCGCTCACTGTAATTAGCACATGGCAATTCTTGACTGCAGGGGCATGTATATTGTGAGAGCTCTGCTCTCAGACATGACCCCTGAAATTGTCCATGCTCCATGTCCATTTAGGAGCTGAGGCAGCATGCCTTCATTACTATGCATGGCGCGCTGCCGTGCTGCTCCTAAACGGTTGCTTCCATGCAGGAATAAGCTATTCCTGCAAGGAACTTTACTGAATCCTGGGGACAGTGATTAACTAGATATATCTTCCACACAGAGAAGTTTCTTACACTGTTTTTTTTCTTTGATTCAACTTCCTGATTGCATTAAATTGCATTTCTTGTATAATGTAACACCGTTTGTTCGGGCGCATTTTAAATGTATAGTTTTGAACATTTTTTCCAGTAAGCAATGAAAAAAAATGTATGAACCAATAATGACAAATCTACCAATTTTAGAACATGACAACCATAAAAGACCACTCTAGCTTCTGTCATTACAATCCACCAATATGGGTAAATATGTACAATCTCTGCAGAAGTAAAAGTCATCTGAATAATTCCACATTGATTAGATCTGTAACCAATGACAAGGTTGCAGCTGGCAAACAGTTTTGCATTTCAGTGTTTCATGTACAATCCTGTACCTGCTGCCCTTGATGAAAAAATTGCTTATGTTACATATACAAAAAAAAAGATAGAGAAAGAAAAAAATGGCAAGCTGGTAGTACTGCAATAGGGAATGGCTGGCAACCCAACAACAGTTTCATAGTTACTAGGCATCTCATCCAAAGGAGGACACACTCAGGAGTGCAGCTCCCCATCCCCTCTTAAAGAACACTGCAGTATTAGCACTCCATTTATATGGTGTGGAAGTAGAACCCACAGTATTCTGCACCAATGATATGTATGCTACCTGTTGCACTATTAACACTGATTTCAAGTTCTACAGCACAAACACTGGCAGCCATTTGCTAAATAAAAAAGTTGGACATTGAAGACAGACTTAGCATGAGCATCAGTAAACTTACCTTCCTTTGAAACTCACAATTTCTTGAAAATGCACTGAAACTGTAGTGAACATGCACTAAAACTCACAGAAATGCACTGAAACTCAATTCTTTGAAAATGCAATGAAACTCATATTCCTTGAAAATGCAGTGAAACTCACATTCCTTGAAAATGTACCCTGAGATAATTAAGTAAGCAGTCTACTAGTTGGTGTAGAGTATTCAGGCTCTTGTCTACTGTATAACTAACTTGTCTTCCCTAACTAAAGTATTTCATACACACACACACACACACACACACACACACACACACACACACACACACACACACACACACACACACACATGCAGACACACCTTTCTCTATACACCTGCTGAAGGAATGTGCTTGCTCACTTGTCTCTCTCACAAAGTTGTTCCCCAGCAGCAGCAGGAAGAAAAGAGAAGGGAAAGTTAATTATGCATGTGTGATAGTGTGACTGTGTGTATGTGTTGTGCTGAAGCCGCATGCAGAGTGCACCCTTAAAGAAGAATGTAAGTTTTTTTAATTGTTTTAATTAAAATAAAATGTTATGACATGCCTCAACCAGTGACCAGCCAGCTGGTCCTAGGAACTGCCTAGGTCACCTAGTGTTGGATATGGCTCTGATTCCAAGGCACCTGTGCAAATGATGTTGGCTGTGATCCTCACATACTCCCTCCTGTTTGGTGCATGTAGAATTATCTGTTGCACAGTCTGGCTCAACCACACATTGCCCAGCACACCCTGTGCAATACCTACCTGCATAATATTGTTCAGTGAGACATTGCACTGCTGCTTTGCCCTTGTCAGAGTACATATAGAAGGTTTGGACATTGTTGCTTTGCCTTTGTGCTGTATAGTATAAACTATGATGTATGAGATTGTGGTATGGGTACTAGATACAGTCCTATGTCATCACTTTCTTCACTAGAGGGGTGATGTGCTTTTGTCAATGTGAATGCTGCTGTTGTTGTTGTTATTGTTGTAGAGTTCCCCCAGCATGATGACTGGACTGTTTGCTTTCAAGTGATCATGTTATTCAGGTTGGGTTGTACTGGAGTGCCCCTTCCACAGATGTCTAGACAGTGGAACACAGATTTTGGCAGGTCAAACACTGGCTGTATGATATTCTTAGTTTGAGCATTGATAGTGTAATATAGATGTTCAGACTTGCTTAATAGTTTCCTTATCAATGTTATCAAATTCAGCTTGATAGGATAGCTTGCATCACCTGTAGCACAATGAGAACCTAGTGCAGGATGTAGAGAGACATAATGTGGTAGGATATGTGCACATTCTTTCTTTGTCTTTTGATATGTATGTGAATTTGTCTATGCATACTTATTATTTTGTGGCCTTGTTAAATATCTCCATGCATGAAATGGCAATTCAGGTGACTTGTATTCTATATGTGAAAATCATGAGTACTGCAATACAGATGCATTGGAAGAAGTATTTCTTAACTGCCAAAGCACTTTTGGCTGTTTTATGGTAAAAAGAAGTATATACAGTGGCAAGAATAAGCCAGGATTTCATTTCACTATGTTCAGTGCAGGATTCACCTTAAATGTCATTACAATGGACATTTTTGTTTTGTTTACAATGAAGCTAACCTGTCAATTGTCTTTATGTTTTCCATGTAGAAATCCTTTACCTAGTATATAGCTAACCTTTATATTTAATAGTCACTAAGTATCCAATTAATGGCCTGCATAGCACATTGTGGATACTGTTGTCACCTTTGTAACAAATTAGCAGATATTCTATTTTAGTTAATATCCCAACCTATTGGCTGGGTCCCATTCTTTATTCTCCTCCAGATTTTAGCATGTTCCAATACTTCATCGGGTGATGTGCACTCCTCTCTTACACCTGGATCATTTGTTTAATTTTATTTCTATTTCAACATACACTTATGCTGTCACATTCTCCCAAGCAGGGCTTGATCTTTACATTCACCACAACAAAATGCAGTTACTTTGAATGCCCACCAGCAACAAGTGCTGCAACATATAATTCTTCAGTTTAACAGCTTGAAACAGTATCTCTGAAATGACGGATACAGCAGCGACTGTGTCTATTAACCTATTAAGTCTCTTAGCTATCTATAGGTAAAGGCTTGCTGTTTGTGTCACTTTTCAGTAATAACATTGGAAGTAGTCCACATTCCTTCCCTGCAATATACTTTATGTTTTTTTTTTGTTAGAAAGGCCCTTGCTTTAAACATGATTTTATCTTACTTCAGAATGCTCTGTTGTTATGCTGTAGTTTGCAATAATTATGACATTTTGAAATGTAAAATCAAGAGTGAGGACATTGGTTCTTACTACTACTACAACAGAAATGCTTCCTGTCTTCTTCATCTGAAGCCTATTTTCCAGCTCTGTGCCTTGGTGCCCCAGACATAGTAAGCTTTTATACAAGCTGGTGTCATGATATGCAGTTTCCATGCTTGCATCCATTTCTGAAGCTCTATGAGAAGTAAGATTTGCTTCAGATACCCCTGATGAACCTAGACAAAGTCTCATCAATATTCACAGCAAAGTAATAATTCACTGCCTTTGCTTTAACTCTGCATAATGCTGGTTTACAGTTTCATACTCTCTGGGCATCCTGCAGACTACTACAGCACCAGAAACTAGAAGGAGATACCTTTTGCTGATTCTAAGTACCTTTTTGGCTATCTCTTAACTGTTTTTGCTTATCACACTTTAAAAAGCTGTTTTTACTGTGGTTCTGTTGTATTTCTGCTGCATTTTACTGTTAAATAATTTTACTGCGTGTGCACTTGATCTATCTGCTTAAAGATTAAAAATTTAAACAGCATTTAGGTATGTAGGCATCACACTCAAGTGCGTCAGCCTTTTCTGAGCATTTACTGTTTAAATTGCTTTTTGCTGCTTAATTTCATAAAAAAACAAAAAAAAAAACAAAAAAACAAAACAAAAAATGCTATCTGTACTGCTCATTTCCTGCTATTTCCTAAACTAGAATAGTCTGGATCCCAGATCTGCTGGTTTCAGGACTTTAGCCTGTGTTTCGGAGTGGTCCCGACCTTGTTGTGGTAGTGGGAGATATTTCTGCTTATCAGTGAGAGTGGTAAGCATTGGAACAGCCTATCTGTCAAAAGAGGAGTGGTTTCCACCTCTGAAATTAACCTTATCGACCATTTTGGGCTGATTTCTATCCTTTCAACTTTCTGAGTTAAAAACCCGTGTTTGTGCGGGTTTGTGCAAGTTTGCTCATCATGCTTTGCCATTTAGCTAGTGTTAAACTATTCCCAGTGCCATAAAGTGGGCTCTTTAGTTTTTCCCTTAAAATTAGCCAGGTTCTTAATTTTAGCACTTGAAACTACTTCTTCTTGCTCAGCACTGGTTCAGAACTGTTGTAAGCACTAAATAAGCTAAAATTACTACAGCACTAAACCTTCCTCACTACCTAGTGGTTAACAGTTTTTGTACTTATCTTCCTCAGTTGCTTAGAGGAAAACAGCTCTAGTACTTCCTTCCCTCACTTGTCTAAAGGAAAATAATGATTACCCAGGCATGTCCAAGGGACAGCTTCCGGTACTCTCTCCTGTCTACCTGATGAATCTGGGCATCTTGGGGCAATGTAGCAAATGCCTCATGTGCACTGATAACCCTCTCCTCCTACCACCCAATACTACAACCTGTTACAGATGCATTTATCTAGCCAAACTGGAGGCAAAGCTCTCTCAAACCAAGACTGAACTTGTCAGTCAAGAGGAGAAGGTAAGCACTTGCACCACACCATACTTATTACATAGTCCCACTAAATCTATACCACTAATATCCACACATAGAAACACAAAAACATTTGCGGAGGCTCTCGGCAATAATCTGCACAAGCAACAGAGACCTGCAAAGCAGAAATGCAAGCAACCTCCACCCCTCAACACAATCCAAAAGACACATAACCCACAGACTCAGTGTGCCAATCAACCACAGCCCATAAGGCAAAACAATGTACTCAACACATTAGTCATAGGTGACTCTATAGTCAGGCACACTGCTGTTCCACTCACCAGAATAGACATGGATAAGGTGACTGCTAGCTGCCGTTAGGTGCCAGGATCCAACACATAACCCATGCACTCAGGTCACTCCACAACAAGTACAAATATGACTCAGTCATTGTCCATGTTGGTGTGAACAACCTGAGAAGTACCTCCCTGGACTATATGAAAACAGACATGGAAGAGCTCTCTGATGTTGTAATTCAGGCAGGTATGACCCTAGGCTTGAGTAGCATCTTACCTTTGCCCAAAATGATACTACAGTAACAAGGACAAAATGATTGACTTCAACAATTGGCTAAGCTTCTCGTGTCATTCTAAGGGGATCCAGTATCTGTCTGCCTGGGATGACATTGTCGACAGGCTTCGATGCTTTGCCAGAGATGACCTGCACCTGTCGCCCCTAGGATTCCAGGTACTGGCTAAGGCTCTTGCCACTCCTATAGTGCCTTTTTTAGGCAAGTTTCAAATGACAAACCCACCACCATAACAGGTACAGGCAAGCAAAAACTGAGGGTAATGCTACTCAATGCTAGAAGTCTAAACCTCAAAATGCACTCACTCGAGACACTCCTTAAAATGGAGAACATTGATATCTGTGTAGTGATTGAAACCTGGTTCAAGGCTCCAGAGAGCATCGCTGCATTACCAGGCTATAACTCATACCATACCTTTCAGCCATCTAACCTGGACCAGAACACCAAAGGCAAAGGTGTGTCCATATTCATTAAGGATATCCACACCTCCAGGCTAGTTGCCCAATATAATGCATCCAAAATTATCCAAGTGCAACTAACTCTGGTCAAACTGCAATCCAAATTGTAGCTTGCTACAGATCCCCCACTATGTCCCAGGATTCCCACTCCTCTTTTCTTGATATACTGGAAAATATTTGGGTTCAACCAAACACCATAATAATGGGTGATTTCAACTACCCCACCATTAACTGAGAAAACTACTCATGTGCCAGCTCCTTCACTCAACGCTTTCTAGAATTCATATACTCCAATGCCCTGGATCAACTTATCCACACCCCCACCAGGGGCAACAATATCCTAGACCTAGTCATTACCAACATGAGTGACCGTTGTTCCACACCTGAAGTCAACTCCTCGTTGGTCAGATCCGACCATAAGCTAATCACCATAGATATCCACATCCCTCCCCATCCCCCATTAAGGAAACCACTGTAAAAGATTTCTCCAAAGCCAACTTCATGTTTCTTAAGACAGAAGTGACAAACTTCACGACACCCATGTAGATGGACAATACAGTTATGACTGCCATATCCTACACAAATGCACTCTATAAGCACTTACAATAGTGCATGGATCGTGCTATCCCTAACAGAAACAAGTTGCTATCCTCCAAAAAAGGAAGCCAATCTGGTGGTTCCCTGTTATAAACAAACTCTACAACTGAAGGAAGAAACTGTTGCAAAAGAGAATAAAAACCCATGAGTGGAGGAGCTGCCTGGCCAGCCTCAGTAAGAAGCTGAGATCCCTCATTAAATCCTCCAAAGCTAGCTATGAAAACAAGATTGCCACAGATTCTAAGGACAACCACAAATCATTCTATAACTATGTCAAGAATCTCAATGGCAACACCCAGAACTGCTCTGAGTTACAGCACAATGGCATGAAAATTACAGAACCAATTGATATTGCCAACATCCTGGCTGATAGGTTTAATGCTAACTTTACCCCCCCCCCTCACCCCTTAAAAGGCCCATATCCATACCAGAAGAATGCAGAGCCCCTGCAAAAACAACTGCACAGATAAAAACTACGCTCTCCCAGAGCCAAGAACACAGCATCCATGGAACCGGACAACATCCCAGTCTACATTCTACATGAACTTCAGAATGAACTGGCCCCCCCACCTAAGCACCATGTTCAGTCATAGCCTCAAATCAGGCATTGTACCCACTGAATGGTGCACAAAAACAGTTATACCACTCCTCAAAGGGGGTGCCACCATAGACCCCAGGAACTATCGCCCTATTAGCTTGATGAGCTTGGTCTGCAAGGCCATGGAATGTATCATCATGGAACTCATAAACAAAGACATTGGTAACCTCCAAACTCTGGAGCCCATCCAGTTCAGGTTTGTGAAAGGCAGATCATGCCTCCTGAACCTGATCAACTTTTTTGAAACAGTCACCAAAGCCATAGACAAGGGTAAGGCAGTTCACACGGCCTATCTTGACCTCACCAAGGCTTTCGACACCATCCCCCATTCTGGTATTATAGATAAACTTACTAAACTGGGTATAAATCCATATGTCACAAGATTGGTTGCCAACTGGCTCACTGACAAAACCCACACTGTAAAAGTTGTAGACTCCAGTTCTGACTTCAAACCAGTGAGAAGTGGAGTACCACATGGTTCAGTCTTGGGTCTTCTCCTGTTTGGTATTTACTTCTCTGAAGTACGGGCTAACACAGAGGGCCTCTGGCTGACAAAGTTCACAGATGACTGCAAATTAGGTGCCATAGTTGAGTCCCCAAATGACATCCTACAGAAGGGCCTCACTGAGACATGCCTGGTGCCAGAGCCATAGCCTCAATCTCAATGCCAAAAAGTGTATTGTCATCCAGTTTGGTAAAAACTCTGTACCCATGAACTATCACATAAGTGGCAGTCCACTTAATGCCAAAGGTGTGATAAGAGACCTTGGGACTCAGGTGGACAGTAGTCTCTCCTTTGATAATCACATCACTACAGCAGCCAGGAAATCCTTCTACATTGCACACCTCATCACAAAAGGGTTGTCATCCAGGAAAAAAGAGGTCATTGTTCCCCTCTACTCGACACTCATTAGACCCATTATTGAGTACAATGCCCCTTTTGGAATGTACCTCACAAGACATCTGCAACAGCTGGAAAGGCCACAGAAGTACCTCACAAAGAGGATTATGGGACTCAAACAGATGCCCTATGCTGACCATTTCAAAAAACTCCAGCTTTACTCCATAGCATATCGCCTACTCCAAGGTCATCTTTGCCTAACATACAAAGCTATGTCAAACCCAGAGCTGTTGGACATGCTACACCTAAAGAAATCTCAATCACTCCAAGATACACACTCTAGGGACCTAATCCTTGCCACCACAATAAACAGAACATGCTGGAGGGATAGATTCCTGTCCCAGAAACTTCCCATACTCTGGAACAAGCTATCTATCTATGTCAAGCAGAGTTCCTTATTAGCACTCTTCAAGAAAAATCTTGATGAGTGGATGGGAAATAGGAAATACACTCCAGGAATCACTTCTGTGGCTCTGCTCAACAGGGTCACAGGAAAATAACTTTCTTGAGTGGTGAAAGCCAGGGAACCTTGTTGGCTAGGCTTACATAGGCCCTTGGGCTGTTAGCCTACTACCTACCTATGAACCTATGAACCTATAATTACATTAATTAAAAAATAACCTCTTTATGAATTACTAAAAAAAAAAACCTCACTGTTAAAACACATCAAATGTAGCACATCATGCATACCTCTCAACCTTTTAGTGCAAAAAATCTGGGCAAAGCCTAAAATAATGGGTGGATAAAAGTGCAAAACTAGGGACAGATTTTAAGTATTGCTCTACCAGACTTAGAAAGTTGCTACAATAGTAGGTTTTGTGTTAGCATGCATTATTTGAAGGATATACAGTCTGAAACTCAAGTTTGTGTCATTTAGTGACATCATTCCTTAGTGATGTACCAAAAAAATCAGATTTCATGAGGTGTAGAATGATAATATGAGGCAAAATATGAACATTCTGTGAACATCTGGACACCTAAATGTATGATCACCATGGGCAATATAGATATTGAGCAATTTTGTTCTTTTATTAGCTAGAACTTTATCAGCATGTTAGGAATTAATTAATGGTCTGAGTTCAAATGTCCCTTGAATGTTTCACACCTTAATAAAAATGCATCTTGCTGCTTCAATAGCTGGATGAAATTCCTTAGTTCTTTCAGGCAAGAAATAAAAGGCTGCTTGTTTTAGTCACACACAGTTCATTGAATTTTGTGAAGTTCCTTCATATCACATATCTAGAAGCTCATATCTCATTCATCAGCATCTATACAAATGTATCAATGGGTATGTCATGATAACGCACCACTGCTCAAAGCATTCAATATATGCCAACCATGAATCCATGTAATGTTTAAATTCTTCAACTCTGCTAAACAGTGTCAATTTTTAGGATGTAATGTTCCATTAAAAGCAAACAAACACACACACACACACACACACACACACACACACACACACACACACACACACACACAAGCATAACTCTCAAATGTCTCTAACTTGTAGAGATGCCCCGAATTTTTGGCTCATGTTTGCTCCATACTTTCTAAAATTGGACTGTTTTTTGAGAAGTTCTAATTGAGTAGTACTGTTATTTAGAAGGTGTTAATATTTGTCCCTGTTATTTTCTGTTTGTGTATAATGTTGAAGATAAATTGTTGAGACATACATAATCAAGACCTTTTTACTTTCTAGATGTTTCTTTATTTGTGACTTTCAATTTAGCCATAGTTACAGAGAAGGTAACGAGGGACCCAGTTTATTACAGAATTTCAAGGAAGCCAAAAGTAGAGTAGAAATATGTAATGCACTATAGAGATTTTTTTTATTTTCATTTTTTATTATCATCATTCAAAGCTTTATCATTCTCAAAGCGTCTTCATTACTCCCTTAAGAAAGGAAAACGTCATGCTAGTGGCATGTGTACATAAGTTCTGGTACATGACTGCATCAATATCAAAACATAATCCACTCATGCAAAAAAAGGAATTGCAAATGAAAATAGAACATATTATGATTTTTTTTGAATTTTGCTTTTCTTCAATAATGTATAACTCATGATCATGAATATTAATAAACATTAAAATATATAAACTGCATGCTAAAAGGCTAACCTTTATTTATGTGTTCATAGCCACTCTAGTTGTGTAATATAAGCACTTCATTTCACTGTATGCTTGCACATATAAATATATTCATACAATTTCTAACATATATCAGAAGAATTTTCTGTACATGGTGTTTGCTGTACTGCTTGACAGACTGAGCTATCACAAGAAAGGGACATTTAGCACTTCGTCCTGCCTTCTCTGTCTATATTTAGGCAGTGTTTTTTTTTTGTTTACATCACACATAGAAAAAGAAGCACCTGATAAAGTTGTTGGTAGCAGAAGATGAAGCTGTAGCCCGTCTTCAGGCAAGCAAGTTAAAGCTCTGTATCCTCAGAGTGGTTCTCTCCATACATCAACAGAGAATAACATCAAAGTAACAGCTGCAAATTAACGGTCAGCTGAGACACCTCAGTACCTCAGGGGACATTGTATTACTGCAGCTCTCCTGACAGATATCTGATAAAAATGTTGGTCCCCTGACTCAGATTAAGGTACAGCTGAGAAGAAACATAACCTAAGGGAAGTAATTCAAACAATAGCATTTACTTTGCACCGCAGAATTTGTATGGCTGGGAAACTGTGCTGCATGAGTTCACCTTTATTTAGTTATTTATTTTTGTTAAGATCAGTATAGTACTGCCAACATTTGCAGGAAATATGGATTTTCAGGAATTTTCTGGGCTGGACTATGTTTATAAATAGGCTGCATGTTTATGTAATAAAATTAACAAATAAACAAGCAGAAAACATCATACCTCAAGAATAGTTGGTGTATTTATTTCCAGAGATTTGAAAATTAGTACATTATGCTTGTTTATGTTCTAGGCCATGGTGATGCACCGATTAGCATTGTCGCCTCACAGTAAGAAGTTGTCCCATTCGATTCTCAGCTGGAGCACCTTCTGTGTGTAGTCTGTATTGTCCTCCCCGTGGTTGAGTGATGTTTAAAAACATGCAGGTTGTTGCGGAATCGGTGTGCCTTCTTTGAAGGTTGGGCATCGGGTTGGCAACTCAGCACCGTAAAAATCCACTTCCAATCATTAGCGGACTGGAGTTCCACTGTGGTGACCCCTAACCGGGAAAAGCTGAAAGACTTTATGCTTGTTTATGTTTTCATTTAGTACAAAGTGCTGTTCACATATAAAAGAATGGATCTTACAAATTTCTTCCTACAATCTGAAATGCACTCTGTTTGTATTATACAGAGTTGAACCAAATGGTCCTTTTGTTATGAAATTGTAGTTACATAACTACAAACAATGTAAGTTAAGCATGTGTGTACATGTGTGTGTGTGTGTGTGTGTGTGTGTGTGTGTGTGTGTGTGTGTGTGCATGTGTGTATGTGTGTTTGTGTGCGTGTCTTTGTGTCATTTAATTGCAAGGGCGTGCGTGTGTGTGTGTGTGTGTGTGTGTGTGTGTGTGTGTGTGTGTGTGTGTGTGTGTGTGTGTGTGTGTGTGTGTGTGCACATAGATGCATACCTCTGGTGGGGGGGGGTGATGTGAGATTTGGGAATTTATTTGTATCATCTATTTAAATCGCACATTCTTGTAATGCTTACAGTTATGTATTTACAGTATATTTTTGATTATACAGTTGTGTTTTCTTTTTTTTCATGTCCCCATACATATTCATTATCAATTGTTTTAAGTTTGCATCATTTATAGGCTGTTAATCTTCATGGCTCAGAAATTTCTTCTGCATAATACAGATTAGCCATGCAGATAGAAAATGCAAGGATATATGTACATAGTCCAAAGAAATATGAACAAATGTATACAGGTGAGGAAAAATGATATGTCCCATATGTATGTAGTAAGGCATGAGAGAATGCATATGGTACAGATATTATATTGTGTCCACCAGATTGTCAACCTTTTTTTTGTGTTCTTCAAATAAAGAGCTGGGGAGGTGGGGCAGCAATACAGACAGCAGCCCCAGGTGTTGCAGAAGCCAGCTACACTTCTGCTGGTTACCCAGCACAGCTAGTCTGTCTGGCCATATCAGGTATCCATCTTATGTAATAGACCTGTATCTGGTTCCCGAAGCCACTCAGCAAATTGGCTGTGTTGGAGAAATAACATGATTTTTCTCTCCTTTATGTAGCAGGCACTTGTGGTCCATGTGGCATTAGCACTGGAAGCCACCACCACAAATCTATAGCAATACCAAGTGGAGGCCTAACTCAAACCTTATCTGCAACTTTGAATCACTAGTAGTGCACTGTTGTTCCATAGCATAGCACAATGCACATACATGCACAATCTGTGTGCATGACTGGACATGCCCAAGATGTGTGTGATGAGTAGGAGAATGCACATGCTCCTACTGTGACTCCTGCATTTCTGGGAACCATAGCCATCACTAGAATCTTGTCTCACTTAAATATAGTCAGTGCAAACTAGTTTATGTTAGCACTGTTATTGAGACATTTGCCATGTTAAATTCCAAAACACTGAGAAAAGAAACAGCAGTACAGTTATTTTAGCAGCTTAAAGAACCATCTGAAAACACAAAAGCAACTATTGCCATACCTCTAAACCTTAATATAAGAATTCTGAAAAAAAGCTAAAAATAATGGAGGGAGAAACACCTATAATCAGGGACAGAATTTACATTTTGTTCTTATGAACTTAGAAATCTGACACTTTGGTCATCAATGATTTGCCAGAAAACAACACATTTTATGGGTAACAGGACAAAAATATGATGCACTGATATTTACATTTTGCAAAATTCTGGACAGTTGAGCGATATGTACTACTACCCTGGATAGAACCCATAGTAGGTACACAGTGGTTTACAATACTGCAGTAAGGGGCACTGAAGCAGTGTCATATCCATTTGAAGACTAACCTGTGAATAGCCTTATGTAACAGAAAGATAGCTGTGGTAGTATTAGTGTTTAGTACTATGTTTGCCTGAAACTTACACCCATATCTATAGAGTTTGTATGTTATGTAGCAGCAGAAGTACAACAGTATCACACTGATAGCAGCAATGGCATCATGACTGCCACCACCTGCACCGTCACCCCCATATACAGTCTACCTTAAGAAGTCTATGATATACTCCTGTAGACCTACAACTATATCCAAGACCTGGCAGTACAGTGCAACAGGACTGCCACTAAATCAGATTATAATTTTCTGTAGTCTGCATAAGCCTGTTCTGTTATTGTATGCCTATGTACCCATGCTTTGGAAAAGGCAATGGTCACAGATCTGTACTGCACTTATATTTGTATTCCTAGGCAGGATTATGCCAGACATAGGTTCATAGGTTGGTACTAGGCTATCAGCCCTAGGGCCTACACAAGCCTAGCCATAACAATTCCCTGGCTATTTCTTCCCACACTATTTACTTCCCTGGACCTCTGACTAGCAGGGCAACTGATGTGATCCCCGGGGTGAATTTCCTTTCTCCCATCCAGTGGTCAAGGTTCCTTTTGAAGAGGGCCAAAGAGGCACTCTGCTTGACATGTATGGGCAATCTATTTCAGAGTCTGGGGAGTCTCTGGGTCAGGAACCTATCCGTCTAGCATGTTTTGTTTATTGTGATGACAAGGTTTAAATCCCTGGAGCGTGTGGCTCTGAGGGATTGGGATTTATTTAAGTGTAGCATGTCCAACAGCTCTGGGTTTGACATGGCCTTGTATGTTAAGCAGAGATCGCCTCTGAGTAGATGATATGCAACAGAGTATAGCTGGAGTTTTTTAAGGAGGTCAGCGTAGGGCATCTGCTTTAGGCCTGTGATTCTCTTAGTGAGGTATTTCTGCGGCCTTTCCAGTTGTTGCAGATGTCTTGAGAGATGCATACCAAATGGGGCATTGTATTCTATAATGGGTCTAATGAGGGATGAGTACAGTGGGACAATGACCTCCTTTTTTCTGGATGAAAAGCCCATAGTGATGAGGTGTGCCACATAGAAGGATTTCCTGACTGTTGTGGCGATGTGGTTATCAAAGGTGAGACCACTGTCCACCTGTGTCCCTAAGTCTCTTATCACACGTTCAGTGTTTAGTGTACTGCCACCTATATGGTAATTCATGGGTACATGTTTTTTCCCAAAGGGGATAACTATACATTTCTTGGCATTGAGCTTGAGCCCATGGCTCTGGCACCAAGCATCTGTTTCTGTAAGGCCCTTTAGTAGAGTATCCACATCATTTGGGGATTCAATAATGGCTCCCAGTTTGCAGTCATCTGCGAACTTTGTTAGCCAGAGTCCCTTAGTGTTGGCCTGTACTTCAGAGAAGTAGATGCCAAACAAGAGTGGTCCCAGGACTAAACCCTGAGGTACTCCACTTGTCACTTGTCTGGAGCTGGATTTGGAGTCAGCTACTTTTACAGTGTGGGTTTTATCAGTAAGCCAGTTAGTAACCCATTGGGTGATGTAGGGATTAATGCCCAGCTTAGTAAGTTTATCTATGATTCCAGAGTGGGGGATGGTGTCAAAGGCCTTGGCAAGGTCTAGATAGGCTGTGTGGACCACCTTACCTTTGTCCATGGCTCTGGAGACTGATTCAAAGAAGTCAATCAGGTTCAGGAGACAAGATTGGCCCTTCACAAACCCAAACTGGGTGGGGTCCAGTGTTTGAAGGTTGCCAATGTCTTTGTTTATAAGTTCCATGATAATATGATCCATGGCCTTGCAGATCAGGCTTGTCAGACTGGTGGGACAGTAGTTTCTGGGAGCCAAGGTGGATCCCTCCATGTGGAGTGAGATAACTGTAGCTCTGCGCCACTCAGTGGGCATGAAACCTTAGATGAGGCTAAGATTAAACATGGCACTTAGGTGAGGTGCCAGTTCATATTGTAGTTCATGTAGTACACAGCCTGGGATGTCATCTGGTCCCATGGATGCTGTATTCTTAGCTTTGGAGAGTGCATTTTTTACCTGTGTGGCCATTATTACTGGAATTTGGCAATCTTCCGGTATTGAGATGGGTCATTTAGAGGGTGAGGGTGGGTGAAGTTGGCACTGAATCGATCTGCCAGGATATTGGCAATATCCTTGGGAACAGTATATTTAATGCCATTCTGTTTTAGCTCAGAGCAGATCTGAGCACTGCCATTTAGATTATTGACATAGTTATAGAATGCCTTGTGGTTGTCTTTGGAATCTTTGGCAATTTTATTTTTGTAACTAGCTTTGGAGGATTTTATGAGGGATCTTAGTTTCTTACTGAGGCTGGCAAGGGAGTTTTTTGCATCCTGGGATTTTCCTCTTTTCTGCAACAGTTTCTTCCTTTTGTTGTAAAGTTTGTTTATGGCAGGGGACCACCAGATTGGCTTCTTTTTTTGGATGAGAGCATCTTGGTTCTATTTGGGATGGCATGATTCATGCATGAGTGGATGTGCTCGTACAGTGCCTTAGTGTAGGATTCAGCAGTTGAACTTTCAGTTCCCATCTGCATAGGTGTCATGAACTTTGTCACTTCTGACTTGAGTAGCATGAAGTTGGCTTTGGAGAAGTTTTTTATGGAGGTTTCCTTACTGGGGGGTGGGGGTGGGATGCGGATGTTAAGGGTGATTAGCTTATGGTCAGACCTGACTAACGAGGGGGTGACCATAGGTGTGGAGCATTAATTTCCCATGTTGGTAATGACCAGGTCTAGGATATTGGAGCCCCTGGTGGGACTATGGATTAGTTGATCCAAGGCATTGGAATTTATGAATTCCAAGAACTGTTGGGCAAAGGTGTTGGTACATGAGCAGTTTTCCCAGTTAATGGCAGGGCAGGATAGTTAAAATCACCCAGTATTATGGTGTTAGGTTCTATCTTAATATTTTCCAGTATGTTTAGAAAGGTGTAGTGAGAATATTGGGGTATGTTGGGGGATCTGTAGCAAGCTACAATTTGGATTGCAGTCTTACCTAGTGTTAGTTGCACCTGGAGAATTTCAGACGCATTGTGTTGGGCAACTAGCCTAGTGGTGTGAATATCCTTGGTGAATATTGACACTCCTCCACCTTTAGTGTTTCAGTCCTGGTTTGGTGGCCGAAAAGTGTGGTAAGAGTTGTAGCCCGGTATTGCAGGGGTGCTCCCCTGGAGCCTTGAACCAGGTTTCAGTTACTGCACAAATATAAATATCAATGTTCTCCATTTTTAGGAGTGCCTCGAGAGAGTGCATTTTGAGGTTTAGACTTCTAGCATTGAGTAGCATTACCTTCAGATTTTGCATGCTTGTACCTGTTACGGTGGTGGTTTTGTCCTTTGAACTTTGCCTAAAAAAGGCACTATAGGGGTGGCAAGAGCCTTAGCCAGTAACCTGAATCTCATGTATAAACAACCTAAGGAATGTTCTACCATTTCCTGCCTTCACTTCATAGCATGGGTAAACATACTGGGGCATTCGGATACAGTATCCATGGCATGATAACCCTGCTCCCTCTGCCTCCCATGTGCCAATGTGAGCCACCATTCCCATTGTCAGGATAGCGTTCATCTAGTGCAGCCTTAAATGGATGCCTATATCACAAGCCAGTCTTTTCTTCACACATGTCCACCTCTACCACTGCACACCTTGCTAATCTTTGGATACCCCAGTGTCAAACATATTCATGTCCCATACTGTCCACCTATCTATGACCTAGCCAGACCTCCCAACTGTACCGAATTGCTCGGTTTTTACCGAGTTTTGGGGTTCAAATGATGGGGTGCCAAGATTCCCGAGTGGCACCCCTTGAGTTCCGATTTTTTGCTGTTTGAAATATTATTTCTCGTGCTTTTGAGCTGACTTCATCACGCGCACAATGATGTCAGCTCCACAAGCCCCACCAGCCTGTCGGAATTGAGTTCAGGTGCTCATTCTGTTTGAATGCAAGCGCGGACTCAGCACTTATTTCCTGGTGTAAACGGAACGGCACTTGCAGTCTTCAATAGCAGCACTTGTTGCCACGGACCGACCGTTAGTTTACTTTCCTGATGGGATCATGGAGTAAGTTATTTATTGGGACTTTACCAGGTGAATGGCACTTGCAGTTGGAATTTTTGAACAGCACTTAAGTTGCGACGGACAGTTTACTTGAACATTGGCAGTTTACTTATTTCTTTCCTGCAGTCTGAGTTGCAGTTGGGGACAGCAGTCGTACAGGGTAAGTTACTTACATTTACTTATTGAACAGAAGCAGACCAGTGTAGGGACTTTGAACAGACTTTCCTGAACGAACATAGTTGCTGGTTGTCTTTGTTTAGATTTACTTATTTCGTTCCTGAACGGAACAGAGGGAGTGCAGTTAGGGACTTTTGAAGTTGAGTTGCTGCCGGTCTTTATTTATGTTTTAAATGGGATAGAGTTGCTTGCAGTGCAGTTAGGGACTTTTGAAGCTAGTCGTCTTAGAAAATAACTTTGTCTTTATTTAGATTTACTTATTTTGTTCCTGAACGGAACAGAGGGAGTACAGTTAGGGACTTTTGAAGTTGAGCTGCAGTTTTACAAAGTAAGGTGTGTGTATGACTCCTGAGCGGAAGAGTTGCTGGTCTTTTATTATGTTTAAAATGGAATAGAGTTGCTTGCAGTGCAGTTAGGGACTTTTGAAGCTCGTCTTGGAAAATAAGGTGTGTGTGTGTGAATGAACATAGACTTTCCGTTGAAGAGTTGCTGATTTTTATTTACATTTACCTGAACTGTGTTTTAAGTCTACATATTTCGTTTAGTTTACGTTGCTGCTCGTAAAGTGTGTGTGTGGTTAGTTTATGTTGTTGCCTGGTCTTCATTTACATTTACCCTGAACTGTTTTAAGTCTACATATTTAACTCGTAAAGTCTTTGCGACTGTGTGTGTGTGTTCCCGACAGAAACACCTGGTGGCTAGAGGAACTCTAGCTTAAGCCCTGTACCTTGGGTACAGGTAAAAAGAGTCTAAAGTCCCTAGCCACCCCTTGAGTTTATACCTCATTTTTGTTCTGTTCCTCATTAAAAAAAAAAAAAAACACTGAAGGACAGACTTTACTAAATACTGGCAGGCATTTCAATTTCAGACTTTATAAAAGGTTTTGTGTTAACATTTATTTTATGAAGAATATAAAGTCTGAAATTTAAATGCCTGTCAGTGTTTAGTGAATTCAGTCTTTCAGTGTTTTTTTAATGAGGAATAGAACAAAAATGAGGCATAAACGCACAAGTGATGGTGGCTAGGGACTTTATGAAATGTTTTCTTATATTTATGAAGAATATAAAGTCCCTAACCACCACTTGTGAGTTTATGCCTTTTTTTTCTGTTCCTCATTAAAAAAACAGACTGAATTCACTAAATACTAACACAGGCATTTGAATTTCAGACTTTTTTATATTCTTCATAAAATAAATGGTAACACAAGCTATTTTCTAAGTTTGTAAAATCAGTATTTGAAATTTCTCCCCTTTTGGGGCTGTATTTCCTGATTATTGGCTTTTCCATTTTTTTTTTTTGTGCTAAGGTTGAGAGCTATGGTGAGAAATGAGAAATGAATACACTAAATGATAAGCCATTTAAGTTTCAGTCTTCCTATCTCTCAGGAGACTGCTGATTTGGCTTAGTGGTGTGTTCTGACTATAGTGCACAGGCCTGGGTTCAGGACTTGGCAGTGAAATGCGAGGTGGTTACGCAACATTTTATTCAAGCAACTTTCCAAATTTATATAAGCAATGATTAAAACGTGTCCCTGGTTTTTGGTCTTGTCCCCCCTCAAAAAAAAACAGAAATTGAAAATAAGTGCGAGAAGCTGTGCAAGATGTGTGTGTGTGTCTGTGTGTGTGTATATATATACACACATACATAGTGTGTGTGGAAGTAGACTTTTATCATGGAAATGTTCTGAATAGGGCAGATGTCGTTATTGGTTCATGCAGTTTGTTTCATTGCCTACTGGAAAAATGTTTATAAATTTAAAATGCACTCCAACTTTGTTTCTTGTTTTGTGTGCAAGGGGCCAATGATTTGAAAGTAGCCCAAAGTTATCTTGATCCACCGCTGGTCAGAATGATGCATTTTCTTTGGATGTGGTTTGGCTGTGGGTTTCAATGCTGTTTCTATGCATGTGAGTTTCAAGGGCAGGTAAGTTTTTAATGCCAAGTCAATTTTCATTGTGAGACAGTGGTTTGTTTAGCAGATATTTATTGGTGTTTGTGCATTGTAATATAAAATGTAAAAATAAAATCCAAGTCATTGTAGAAATAAAGCGGTGCACTGCGGACAGTGTTTATGATAAATGGGGTGAAATAGCTAGGTAATGCGACACATGAATGGTTATGGCTGCAGGGGGACTCCGGTGCTATATTTTGGTGCTGTTCTTCAGTTTACATTTGAAAGTTGGTATCCCACAATTCCACTGGAGTGGGTGGGGTTATGTAATTATTTATGCAAATTTTATGTTAATCACCGTACAGATTTGTACCTATTTTTCATGGGCCTTGTCCAGATTTTTGATGTTTCAAGGTTGAGAGGTATGGACCTAGCCATTTGTATGTTAATTACCCTGACCACATATTTGTGAAAAAACCCCCAGAAAACCCCCCCCTTTTTTAGCCCCAAAAAAAAAATCCCCCTGCCTTTTCCCAAAATTTAATTTTGGGGCCCGCCTCTGTGACACATGTCATTTTCCAAGACCCGTGACATTTAAATAATGTCATAAGT